>NW_015176508.1:190277-203249 GCF_001447785.1 Gekko japonicus | reverse complement strand
ACACTGGGGCCAGACTGCCCCCCTCCCCAATATTTTGAAATGCAGGCCTCAGGGAAGCCCTGCGAACAGAAGCTCGTGGCATCAGAACCGGTGTTTGGACCGGGCATCACTGTATGTCACCTTGCAGGGCAGTCTCCAGAGCGTGGGGATGTGTCATTTCGGGTGGTCCAAAGATTATTTTGGGGTGCAGCCTGGCCCCAGGGTCTGCTTGTGTGATTGTCCTAGGGGCACTGCCCTTTGGAGCAGCTGGCACCAGAACTGTGCTTTGGACCAGGATACAGCATATGTCCCCTCGAAGGGGAGAGTCCCGTGAATGTGGGGGTATATGATATGTGGTGGTCCAGACCTTATTTTGGGGTTCAGAGCTTTCCAACTCACTCTCCTTAGTGTTTCTGAATGACTACATGAATAAGTAACGAATAAGGAATGAATAAGGAAGTGCGAATAAGGAACCAACTTCAGCCTCCTTTTTGAGTTCATGTAATCCCTACTTAGGAGCTGCGGTGGCTCAAGTGGTTAAGATGCTGAACTGCAGGCTGTGGAAGGTCGGTAGTTCAGCAGTTCGGGACCTGAGTGCCACATAACGGAATGAGCTCCCCTTTCCGAACGGAGATGAGCACCGCAACCCTAGAGTCAGATTCGACTGGCTTTCGAGCAAGGGAACCTTTACCTTTACCTTTAATCCCTACTTACAGCACTGATGCCCACACTTTGTACTTGCTGCATGAGGGCACGGCAAGAGAGGTCTGCGTGTACCCCAAAAGATGCTAAATTGGTTGGTGGATGCCCCCGCTCTCCTTCCCACAGAACGGACGGCTGCTTTGGGGCAGTGACGTGAGAGAGGAAGGGAGCTCTTCCACACGAGTTCTGTGGGAAAACATTTGGAAGCTGCGCCAGAGCATGACTCTTTCTTGTCAATGGGGCTTGTGCAGAGGAGCTTCCTCCTGCACCCCGCAATGGCTTAAGAGGATCGATCGTCTCTTTGGTTTCAGGTTACGTAGAAGAATGCGCCAAGAGCTCTCCAGTTGATTATTTCTGGTACCGGAAGACGTTGAACATCACGGATTCCATTGATGATTCCGGAACTGTCCAGTGGTGGCTTCTGCTGTGCTTGCTGTGCGCCTGGGCGGTGCTGTACGTTTGCACCATCAGAGGCATTGAAACCACGGGAAAGGTACTCGTTTCCATGGAGAAGAAAAGGACTGCTTCTCAGGCTGTCTTTCCAGACCCCGGCGAAGTCCTTGGTGCTGGAGGGGCTTGGCTCTTCGCAGGGCCCCCCCCCAGGGACTGCCAGGCAGTGTCCCCTCTCAGCTGAGCGAGTGTGAGCCAGCTCACAGATTTCTGGCCTCCAGCTTACAGATTTTTGCCTTCGCTCAGGAAGGGGGGCTCCAGAGCAAACTAATTGATGCAGCAGCCAAATCGCTCGCTCACAGCTTTAATGCCAGGAGCTCACAAAGGAGACGTTTTGCTCACAAGATGCCACAGCTTAGAGGGAGCACTGCTGCCAGGTCTGGGTTGGGAAACGCCAGCCGATTTGGGGGCGGAACCTGGGGAGGGTGGAGTTTGGGGAGGGGGGGGACTCAGTGGGATATAATGCTGTAGATTCCACCCTCCAAAGCAGCCATTTCCTCCAAGACGACTGATCTCTGAGGCCTGGAGAGGAGTGGTGATCCCAGGAAATCTCCAGGCTCCACCTGGAGATTGGTAGCCCTGGGAGCAACCCATTCGGAATCTCCCCAGACAGCTAACTGGCTGACTCTGCCCCAGAGTCACCTGTGGCCCTTGAGGGAGCTTCCTTGTATGTACTGCTAATTTTAAAAAATGAGATCCTACATAGGGAGAGGCATGAATTGCGGTCCGGCCTCATCCTGCTCTGTCATATGACGGAGGAGTGCATGAAGAGGGATTCTTGCCTTTGTGAGGAATGTTTAAACCCCCTCTGGCTCAGCTCACATCCGGTTAGGGATGCCAGCTCTGGGTTGGGAAATACCTGGAGATCCCTGCGAAGGCCCTCCTTGGCCCCAGGCAGGCAGGGGTGGGGAGAGGCAGGGAGGACGCAACTTACCCTCCCTCTTCTCCTGCCTCCTCCTGGCTGAATGAGGGCCGGAAGCGGGGCGGCCGGAAGCAGGGGGTGGGGCTTCATCATGTGCCCCGCCCCCCGGA
The DNA here is from genome assembly GCF_001447785.1 of Gekko japonicus. Lineage (NCBI taxonomy): Eukaryota > Metazoa > Chordata > Lepidosauria > Squamata > Gekkonidae > Gekko > Gekko japonicus. Next base: position 201,086 of record NW_015176508.1, on the reverse strand, counting down.
CCTCACCCGGGGGAACTGCGTTCCCTCGTCTTTCCCCCGAAATGACCTCTGACTGGCTGACTCTGCCCCAGAGTCACCTGTGGCCCTTGAGGGAGCTTCTTTGTATGCACTGCTAATTTTTAAAAACGAGCTCCTACATAGGGAGAGGCATGAATTGCGGTCCGGCCTCATCCTGCTCAATCATAGGTCGGAGGAGTGCATGAAGAGGGATTCTTGCCTGTGTGAGGGATGTTTAAACCCCCTCTGGTTCAGCTCACATCCGGTTAGGGATGCCAGCTCTGGGTTGGGAAACAGGGCCGGCTCACTCACTAGGTAAACTAAGCGATCGCCTAGAGTGGGACGGCCCTTAGGGGTACCAAACTGCACCCGGCCCCGTACTCTGGGAGTTTCTTGATTATTTGTGTTTTTCATTCTTCCTAAAATGCATTTATTTTTGAAAACTGGTGGGCGCACGGGGGGGCCGCCAGAAGGGATCCTCGCCTAGGGTGCAAAATAAGCTGGAGCCAGCTCTGGGTTGGGAAATACCTGGAGATTTTGGGCGTGGAACCTGGGGAGGGCGGGGACCTCGGCCACAGTCCACCCTCCAGAGAAGCCGTTTCATCAGGAGGTCCACCAGTGGGGCCACCCAGAGCTTAGCAACCCTACGTCCTCTTCACGGATTGTGAACAGTGTCCGGATTTCTCAGCGACTGGCTCTGCAGCTTGCTGATCCATTAACGGGTGTTCAGAAGGTTCTTTTACTGTGCTCCTTACTAACCATGCCAGACAGTGCGATTGGCTGTTCAAACAGGAACGTTCTCACACAGCCCAATTGCATCCCACTGTCTCCCTCGCTTAACAGGCATTTGTGAGAATGACTGGAGGTATGTGAATACTTCAAAGCACTGAGCAAAAACTGGTTGTTGTTCTAAGAGGGCAGTCCTGTGAAGAGTTACTCCAATCTGTCAATGCCTACGAAGGGGAGAAAAGAAAAGAAGTGAGATCAAAAAGAGAGGACTGTGCCAGTCGCAGTTGGTTCAACTGTATGCATTCTTTCTCCAGGCAGTGTATGTGACGTCCACCCTTCCTTATGTTGTGCTCACCATTTTCCTGATCCGTGGCTTGACGCTGAAAGGATCAGTCAGTGGAATTGTGTACCTGTTTACACCAGATGTAAGTGTCAGTTGGATTCTTTTGTCACAGCTTACAGAGCGTTTGTGATATTCCTAACCAGAGGAACGACTCCAGCCGTGTTTATGCTATTTCTTTTCTGAGTGTGAGGGTCAGTTTGGCTGCAGTCGCACACACCGAATAATCCACTTCCAATCCACTTCCCGTGCAGGTTCCAACTGGATTTTACTGTGTGAACGGGCGAAACCCAGTTGGAAAGGGCATTGGAAGTGGGTTATTTAGTGTGTGTGACCGCAGCCTGATATACATTAGAGGCCAGCAAGATTGAAAGGGTGTAAGCTGTCAAGAATCAAAGCGGCCTTCATCAGATACAACGAAGGGAGCTTTGACTCTTGAACGAGTATATCCCCCAAATCTCGTTGGCCTTTAACGTCTTCCTGGACCTGAATCGAGCAGTTTTGCTGCAAACCAGCATGACTAACCCTCTGAAACTGTAACCAGATATGTGATTTTCATAACCAGAAGAGAGATTCCAGCAGTGTTTATGCTATTTCTTTTCTGGGTATCAATAAGCCTGTGATTATTAAAGATTGTAGGGTTTGAAAGAGTGCCGTGTTCCCTGGGGTGGGTTCATGCAGTGGCCGAGTGGCATGGCCCCTCCCCCTTCCCTATGCAGATGGCTTAATTCGCGTAAGGACAAAAAGTCTTGACTAACCTTTATAGGTTCTGAATTAATTGGCGTAAGACCTCAGCAGAAATGGTCTCTGCTCTTTCGGCTCTTCCAGTGGACCCAGGGGGGCCAGACAAGCCCTCAAACGCTGCTCGGGCCCCTCAGCTGCAGCAGTTTTCACAATAAGCGTCCTCAGAGCTGCCCAGTTCAGCTGCAGATCACAATTGTTTGCATGCAGAAGTCTGGTTGCTGACATCACCGGTTAAAAATAAGGTAGTGGGGTTAAGATAAGACCTGAGACTGGAGAAATCTGCTGCTTGTCTGAGTGCATAACAGTGAACAGACTGAACCAGTGGTCTGACTGCATAGGAGGCCGTTCAGAATGCTTATAGAACTGAACTCCTGCCTCCATGTCCCCTTGCCTTGGCTGCCTAGCCAGACTGTGCCTGCTGCTCCCCGCGGAGTCTCTGCGTGGGGCTTTCCTGACTGTACTTTAGCTGGATAAAGACCAGATGTGACAAACACAGATAAGTACAGAGCCAGGGTGAAGTAATCCCATATTACGGTGTTTCTCTTTGTGGTGGAAAATGCTGTCAAATCACAGCCGACTTATGGCCACCCCTCATGGGGTTTTCAAGGCAAGAGACAGACAGAGGAGGCTTGTCATCGCCTGCGTCTGCTTAGCAACCCTGGACTTCTTTGGTGGTCTCCCATCCAACTACTAACCAGGGCTCAGTTCCCTCTTGAAGCCGTCCATGCTTGTAGCCACCACCACTTCCTGTGGCAGTGAATTCCAAGTGTGAATCACTCTTCGGGTGAAGAAAGACTTCCTTTTATCCATTCTAACCCGACCGCTCAGCAATTTCATGGAGTGCCCACGAGTTCTTGTATTGTGAGAAAGGGAGAAAAGTACCTCTTTCTCTACCTGCTCTATCCCACGCATAATCTTGTAAACCTCGATCCTGTCACCCCTCAGTCGTCGTTTCTCCAAGCTAAAGAGCCCTAAGTGCCTTAACCTTTCCTCATAGGGAAAGTGTTCCAACCCTTTTATCATTCGAGTTGCCCTTTTCTGCACTTTTCCCAAAGCTAGAATATCCTTTTTAAGGTGTGGTGACCAGAACTGCACACAGTACTCTAAATGAGGCTGCACCATCGATTTATACAGGGGCATTATGATACTGGATGATTTGTTTTCAGTTCCCTTCCTAATAATCCCCAGCATAGAGTTGGCCTTTTTTAACTGCAGCTGCACACTGTCTCGGCATGTTCATGCATGGTGGCAGTGCCCTTGGACTACCAAGTTTGCAGTGTGCCTTGGCAAGCATGGCTGATTCCACTCACTATATTATGCTTAATTTTTTATTTATTTATTGCTGGCCCCGCCCGACAAGCAGATTAGGCAGAGATCAATGAAGTTCCTGAATCAAACTGGAACGCAAGAGGCATTTTTTGTCCTTATGCTTATTCCCAAAGTCTGCATACAAACCTCCTTCTGCTCTTTAGATCTGTCTTTCTTTTATAGCAGCAAAGCAGTAGGCTTTCTTTTATAGCAGCAAAGCAGTGTCCCTTTTTTGGTGTTAGTTTCTGAACAACAGCATAGGGAAAGCTTTCTGATGTCCCATCACTTTAAGCAGGCCCCCTGTTCCAGTTGTTCGGATGAACTGCTTGCATGCTCAGTTACAGCTTCTGCTATAATTTGCTTTTGTTAACCTGTGACATTGCTTAAATTAACAGCTTCCCCCCCTCCCCTGTTCAGGTCGATGAACTGGCCAACCCGGTCACCTGGCTGGACGCTGGCGCTCAAGTCTTCTTTTCATTCTCCCTCGCCTTTGGCGGCCTCATCTCATTCTCTAGTTATAATTCAGTTCAGTAAGTGTCTATAATGAACTCAATTTTCGTACATCATTTTACAGTTTGTGATAATGAATGTCAATAAGACTCCATAAACCAAATCACATATCCGTGTAGAGTGTCGTCATCATTCTTCACCAAAAGAAATCAGTAGGGGTTTGGTGGCCTCTTGGAGTTTCATTCCAGTGTAAGCTGTTGTGGGCTAGAACCTGAAGAAGTCGGCTTCTTCTTCAAGGTGGCGCAAGGGCAGCTGTAAAAGATTTTAGCACAGTAACAAAAACAAAATACATTGTGGAGAGCGCAAATTACTCAAGGTCAGATAGCATTAAAGTGCTACTTAAAGGCATATGTCTCAAATACAGTTAATGAAAAAATCATAAATGGAATGTAAATCCTTTCGTATGATCCACATATACTTATCATTAAAGCACTGAGGCTTTGAAACAGATACACAAGTGCAGGGATACACAAAGAAACCTCCCTAGAGCAAGACCAGTAAACGGGCTGTGAGCAGTCCTTGAGACAACTGTTATCCTCTTTACTGCTTCTTAATTTCCAAGCTTTCAGGTCTGCAGAGAGGCTAAGAAAACTGGCTGACGTCTCTTGTTGGCCATGAAAGTTTCAATTATTCTTCTTCAGAACCAATGTATTCTCATGGAGCCACAAAGTTTCCATATTTTGCATGCCTGATCACACTCCCACATGGGCTCAGTTGCACTCCTTTCGGCAAAGTGGTTTTAGCACGACTGCTCCCCTGTGGAATTGTTATCTTGAGCAAAAGGAAATGTGAAGAGCAAAACATTGTAGCTAAAAATGGAGGCCAAGAGAAACCCTCTGGACTACTCCCATGAAGCCATTTCGTCATGAAAGAGAGATGAGAGCTTTTCCCCATCTCGGTCTTCAACACTGGGGGGCACATGCTCTAGACACATCTCCCATGCTAATCCCAGGACTTCTCAGAATCAGACCTGGTGTACCATCGGATGCACGGTCCCATGCAAATTTTTATTGGGAATAAATTTTTAAGATCTAAAAGTTGAAATCTTTGGAATTCACCTGTTTCACTCTTCCGGTTTGCAGCAATAATTGTGAGAAGGATGCTCTGATTATCTCACTGATCAACGGCTTTACCTCCATCTATTCTGCCACGGTCATCTACTCAATCATTGGGTTCAGAGCAACAGAGAGATACGATGATTGTGTTAGCCAGTAAGTAGATGTTCCACTTAATACATTTCTGATCGTTGTTATTTTTTCATCGTGAATGTAATCTCCCTTCCCCTCGATTGCACAGATAATTGTAGTTCTATGGATTCATGGAATCAGCTCTCTGCTCTAAAGGGTGAACTAAAGGGTGAACAATGGGAACCATCTCTTTTTGGTCCGGGGATGCTGGCAGAGCCGTGTGGCCAGCAACAAGCATTCACTCCCTCCCACCTTCACCCCAGTACATGAAACACGAGGCCACCGCTTTATTGAAAGAATGGCAGCACAGCGTCAGACCCTTGGCGTATTACAGACGAGGGAAGGACGAAGGTTCCCACTGGCCCAGCCCCACGCCTGGTGAGCGGGAGGCCTGGCAAGTCATACTCAGGATCTTGCCCAGCGATCTGGGGCTAATCTATTCCCTTTGGAGTTAGCCCTGTGGAGCACGCTGTGCCCCTCCTCTACACCCAGTTTGGTGTAGTGGTTAAGTGTGCGGACTCTAAATCTGGGAGAACCGGGTTCGATTCCCCACTCCTCCACTCGCACCTGCTGATGTGACCTTGGGCAAGCCATAGTTCTGATAAGAGCTGTCCTTGAAAAAGAGCAGTTTCTGTCAGAGCTCTCTCAGCCCCACCCACCTCCCAGGGTGTCTGTCTGTTGTGGGGAGGGGAAGGGAAAGGAGTTTGTCAGCCGCTCTGAGACACCTTCTGGTAGTGAAGGGCGGTGTATAAATCCAATCTCTTCTTCTCTTCTTCTTCTTTTCATAGGGCAGCCATTTTGACTGGTTTGGGGTGCTCCAGTCAGTCCAGCTGACAATTGCAATGGCCCAATCTGGGCTCCATCCTCAGATCCACTCCTCGGATGTGGGCCAATGAACAGCCTAGTTAGACACTTTCATAACCGAGAGAGGACTCATCCGTGTCTGCTTCACTATTGCCCCAGCAACCCCCTGTGGATGACACAGGTCAACCGTATGTGGGTTCAACTAGGTTTTATCTGTGTCTTAACAAATGGCTGGTCTATGCGACGGCTTATGCAAACAGGCTGGCCGTTTTGAGGACGGGTGGCACTTGCCATCCAACATGGGTGCCCTTTGAGCAGGGCCACCCTGGCCCCAGACTTGGCCAGCACTTCTGCCGGCCTTGCCCGTCCCAGCCTGCCGGCCACTACGTGCCGAGAGGTGCCGAGCGTTATCCTCCCCCCCTGGCACGCTGCGAGGCCCCTGCCGCATGTGGTCGGTTCCGCTCCGCACCGAGGGCTCTCCTTCCCAGCTGACGCAGCCAACGCCCTGCCAGGAAGAGGGCACAGCTTGCATAAACAAGTGCCCACCACTCACGTCTCCTTGGCTGGCTCCTCCACAGGCCCACCAGCAATTTCCCGTGCCATATGTTGTCAAAGGCTTCCACGGCCGGAGTTCATTAGCTGTTGCAGATTTTCTGGGCTGTACGGCCGTGACCAGTAGCGAAACGTCAGGTCCTGCAATGCCAAGACCACGGCCACACAGCCCGGGAAATCTACAACAGCTCATTCCTGTGCCACGTTTGAAATTGATGTGGGCCGGGGCAAATTTGATCTGTAGCCTGTGGCATGCATGCTGCAAATGTCCCTAACGGTGGGCAGTCCCGTTGGTTATTTTTGTCTCTTTCCCCTTCACAGAAATATCCTCACTCTGACAAATGCATTTGATGTTCCAGAAGGTAACATAAATGAAGACAATTTTGAAGCTATGCAAGCTTGGTGTAACACGACAGATCCGGCAATGTTTGCGAGCCTCACATTTCAGACTTGCAACCTGAACACATTTTTATCTGATGTAAGGAAACAACGCAGAAGGGACATCTGATTGAATGTTGTGGGTTGGATCCTGCTGTTCGGGAGCGTGAGGAACTTGTGGAGGCTGGCCTCCCCTCCCACACACTTGCTGTGACCCTCCTGAAGAGCCAGTGCTGGGGGCTGAGGGGACCCCCTCCCCGCACTCGGTGCCGTGTGGCTTGGGGGTCTGCAGTCAGGAGCACCCCTTACTCTTGTGCGGGCAGGGCAGCTGGCTCTCCCAGCAGGCTACTGAAATGAATGAAATCTGTGGTCCTAAAGTGGTGTGAGTCTGTACTGCCGGCCAGAGGGGGGATTCTGACTGGCCGTCCCTTCTTCCTGGGGCTCCCCTCCTCCCGTGCCATGATCAGTGTTCCCTCTAAGCTGAGTTAGTGTGAGCTAGCTCGAAGAATTTTAGCCTCCGGCTCACAGATTTTTGCCTCCGCTCAGGGAGGAGGGCTCCAGAGCAGACTAATTTATGCAGCGGCCAAATCGCTTGCTCACCACTTCAATGCCAGCGGCTCACAAAGGAGAATTTTTGCTCACAAGACTCCACAGCTTAGAGGGAACATTGCCCGTGATACTTGGTCCCTCTGCCTTCAGCAGGGCCTGTCGGGGGATGATGCAGGAGAGGGGGGGGGAGGACAGGGAAGGTTTGCTGCTGTGGACTCTTTCTGCGGATGTGTTCAGGGTCCAGCCCTGTGACACCCAGATGCCAAAGACAAACCACAGTTTTGTTTGCAGTGATAATGAGCCAAGAAGTTCTCGGGCCTTGTGCACTTCCTTCCTCTGGGGTTTTGTGTATTCATTTAGCAAATTTACATTTTGCCTTTAATTACAGAATTCTGAACAATTAAAAAAATCGACAAGAAGACAATAAAATGGAATAAATCAAATCATGAGTAGCTATTAGTTGCCAGATTGGGAAGTCCATTGTCTTCTGCTATTAACAGAATTAACTAAAGCCCAGAGGGAGAAGGCCGGGTGAAAAAAGGGGTCTGACCACACCACAAGCTCGAAGTCGTATCAGATGTGCAGGGAGGCTCCATGCCTCCGGATGCAAGCTGGCCCTTTTCTGCTCGTGAGCACAGTGTGTGGGGAGAAATGGCTCCAGCCTTCCTGCCCCATGTTGTTTTCATGTCCTCAGGCTGCCCCGTGGCAACATGTGTTGGCTCCAGTGTTCCCTCTAAACTGAGTTAGTGTGAGCTAACTCACAGTTGTTTAGCCTCCAGCTCACAGATTTTTGTCTTAGCTCAGGGAGGAGGGCTCCAGAGCAAACTAATTTCTGCAGTAGCCGAATAGCTCGCTCACAACTTTAATGCCAGGAGCTCACAAAGTAGAATTTGTGCTCACAAGACTCCACAGCTTAGAGGGAGCATTGGTTGGCTCCTTTGCAAAATCACATCATTTAATGGGGCTCCTCGTAACTCTTGCAGTGGAGCCCAAGGAGGCTCCAAGGGGCAGTCTCAAGATGTGGAAGGGTGCCTCTGGGAGGCACAAACATCCATCCGATGTCTGCTGCAAAGTCCTCGTGGCCCACTAAGAAAACCAAGGACTTTGTAACGAGCTCAAAGGCTCTCATCTTCAGAGTCCGTTTAAAGAAGCCAGACATCTAAATCTGAAGAACTTCACCAGGTGATTGATTCCTCAGTTTGAAGACCGCTATGTAGCAAGCCCCTTGGAACTCCCTTCTGGCCTCCTCGTGGTCCACTAAGAAAACCAAGGACTTTGTAACAAGCTCAAAGGCTCTCATCTTCAGAGTCCGTTTAAAGAGGCCAGGCATCTAAATCTGAAGAACTTCACCAGGTGATTGAAGACCGCTATTTAGCAAGCCCCTTGGAAGGGGTAGCCAACCACCAGGATGGTGAGCGGACCACAAGTCTCTTGGGAGGAAGGAGTTGTATTTTTAAATGCTTGGGTTTCAGGCTCACCCATGAAGTTGTTTTTCCTTTTTGACACTTAAGAGGTTGGTGCAGATGTGATGTGTATGGGTGTGACCTCTGTGGTCAAGAGATGCGGCATCCCGCCTGGGCTGGGCTTGGCTTCTTCCCTCTCCTCCAGTGCAAAGTCCCAAACCTTTCCCTGCCAGCCTTAATCAAATGTGTGCATTATGTTGGCACAAACACTCACTGGGCTTTTAATGCTAACTAGGAAGGTAAAAGTGATACAACCCATTGGCTTAAGAACTTAGCCATCTTTGGTCTAACTCAGGGGTGGCCAAACTTGCTTAAAGTAGGAGCCGCATAGAATAAACGTCAGATGTTTTAGAGCTGCAAGAGGTGAACAAATATCACCCACATGTTTTTACTGGAAAATATGCAGATTAGCTTTTTATTAACATTAAATGAGACTGCCAAAAATAAAAACAAAAGGAGTAAAAACATATTGATAATGATATTTAACTTTAGATGGGGAGGGAGGGGAGAAAGAGAGAGAGAAAGAAAGGTGGAAAGAAAGAAAGAAAGAAAGAAAGAAAGAAAGAAAGAAAGAAAGAAAGAAAGAAAGAAAGAAAGTGGAAAGAAGGCAAATAGATGGGGGGGGATGGAGGGGGGGAGGAGGAAATAAGACAACTTTAACTTTAAATGCATCTTCCAAGACCCCCACACCCCCACGCCAGCTGGATTGGCTTGGAGAAGGGGTTTAAAGAGACAAATGCTTTCTTCACGCCGGCCGGGGTGGGGAAGGGGCTTTAAGAACACATTTAAAGTTAAAGTTGCTTTCTTTCTCTGCTCACCCCCATCTCAAGCCTACCCAGGGATGGGGAGGGAGGGGAGAAAGAGAGAGAGAAAGAAAGGTAGAAAGAAAGAAAGGTGGAAAGAAAGAAAGAAAGAAAGAAAGAAAGAAAGAATGAAAGAATGAAAGAAAGAAAGAAAGAAAGAAAGAAAGAAAGAAAGAAAGAAAGAAAGAAAGAAAGAAAGAAAGTGGAAAGAAGGCAAATAGATGGGGGGGAGGGAGGGGGGAAGTGGAAATAAGACAACTTTAACTTTAAATGCATCTTCCAAGACCCCCACACCCCCACGCCAGCTGGATTGGCTTGGAGAAGGGGTTTAAAGAGACAAATGCTTTCTTCATGCCGGCCGGGGTGGGGAAGGAGCTTTAAGAACACATTTAAAGTTAAAGTTGCTTTCTTTCTCTGCTCGCCCCCATCTCAAGCCTACCCAGGGAGGGGAACACTGTCTGGGGAAGGGAAGACCGATCGGGGAGGCATGCCTCCCCTTCGCTTCCCCAGCCACCCTGCCGGGAGTCATACAGTAAGTGTGAAAGAGCCACATGTGGCTTACAAGCCACAGTTTGGCCACCCCTGGTCTAACTGGAGGTCTGGGTGGGGTAGGGAAGAAGTGCATCTTAAAATGATCAGTACTTTGTACGTTTCATTATTACACCCGTTGTTATGTTCTGCAGGGTGTTGAAGGAACTGGCTTGGCGTTTATTGTCTTCACGGAAGCCATCACCAAAATGCCGGTCTCGCCTTTGTGGTCCATCCTCTTCTTTATCATGCTGTTCTGCTTAGGTTTATCCTCCATGTTTGGGAACATGGAAGGCGTTCTTGTACCCCTGCAAGAGCTCAACGTGATACCCAAGAAATGGCCTAAGGAAGTTGTTACAGGTCAGTGGAAGAGTACAGTGAAGTCAGGGTGTTTTTTCAGGGATAGGAAGGGGATGGTCAAGTGGGCACCAAAAGCGGTGTGATCTACTATTATTAAAAGGATGTTAAATTATGGGCGGGGTCCAGTCAACTTTTTAGGGGGCTTTGAACACCCCAAGAAAGATATGCTGGGGATCCTGGGACTTGCATGGGCCAAAGCCATACGGGATGACGGGTGTAGCAAAGAAGGAAATTAGATATTAGCTAATTATTAGCAAAGAAGGAAATTAGCAAAGAAGATATTAGCGAAGAAGGAAATTAGAAATTAGCTAATAATTTTAGAATCCCGTCTTGAACTTTTATAGTTAAATAATTTTGGAGCACCGTAAAGTACATTTTAGTGAAATGCATTTGTTGTATTTTATATTATTCTGTACTGTTTTAATGTTTTAACTTGGGCATTTGTGCCCCTTGTGAGCCGCCCTGAGCCTTCGGGGAGGGCGAGGTATAAATTCAAAGAAAAATAGATAGATAGATAGATAGATAGATAGATAGACAGACAGACAGACAGACAGACA
>NW_015176508.1:166349-189742 GCF_001447785.1 Gekko japonicus | reverse complement strand
GATAGATAGATGATAGATAGATAGATAGATGATAGATTAGATAGATAGATGATAGATAGATAGATAGATGATAGATTAGATAGATAGATAGATGATAGATAGATGATAGATAGATAGATAGATAGATGATAGATTAGATAGATGATAGATGATAGATAGATAGATGATAGATTAGATAGCTAGCTAGCTAGCTAGATAGATGATAGATTAGATAGATAGATAGATAGATAGATGATAGATAGATGATAGATGATAGATTAGATAGATGATAGATTAGATAGATAGATAGATAGATGATAGATAGATAGGTAGATAGATAGATAAAATAGATGATAGATTAGATAGATAGATAGATGATAGATAGATAGATAAGATAGATAAGATAGATAGATAGATGATAGATAGATGATAGATAGATAGATAAGATAGATGATAGATAAGATAGATAGATAGATTAGATAGATAGATAGATGATAGATAGATAGATGATTGATAGATAGATAGATAGATAGATTAGATAGATAGATAGATGATAGATTAGATAGATATATAGATGATAGATAGATAGATGATAGATTAGATAGATAGATGATAGATGATAGATTAGATAGATGATAGATAGATAGATGATAGATAGATAGATAGATAGATGATAGATTAGATAGATAATAGATTAGATAGCTAGCTAGATGATAGATAGATAGATAGATAGATAGATAGATAGATAGATAGATAGATAGATAGATAGATAGATAAGATTGGGTGAAAGACCTGGCTGAATCCAGCCTTGTGTAATATCTTGTCCCAGAAGCAAGCATGTTTTTAAGGTGGTAGACAAGAATAAGTGATAGATCAAAACAGATGCAGCAGAGATCATGGCTCTCCTACTGTCTGTGAAAGGTAAGTTACGTGCACAGTTATGATTCGGATGGAGGCTCAGTGAAGAGGGGATCCATCCCCCGCCCCCCGATCCCTGCTCGATGTTGCTGATTGAAGCCGTGATGATAAGCGCACAGGGAGTCTGGTTTCATTTAGTGACACCAAGCAGGGACTAAAGGTTTAAACCACCTTCTTGTGTGACTCCAGTCTGAATTGGGGCTGTCTGCAGGTGCAGTTTTGCGGCCGGCACCACTTCTGTTTCGGTCAGTGGGCCAAGCAGACTGGCACTGTGGTGGTGCTTCACTGGTCCTCCCTCCAGCCTAAAGGTCTCTGGGAGGATGAAGAGAAGAGAAGCGCCTTCTCCAAGCTGGGGCTGTGGGGCGTGGGCTTGGAGAGCGCCTTTAACTTTAGATGTGTTCTCCGAGCCCCCCCTGCCCCCGCTGCTGGACCGGCTTGGCTTGGAGAGCGGATTTAAAGAGAGAAATGCCTCCCCTGAGCAATGTTCCCTCTAAGCTGTGGAGTCTTGTGAGCAAAAATCCTACTTTGTGAGCTACTGGCATTGAAGTTGTGAGCAAGTGATTTGGCCACTACATAAATTAGTTTGCTCTGGAGCCCTCCTTCCTGAGTTAAGGCAAAAACGTGTGAGCTGGAGGCTAAAGAACAGTGAGCTAGCTCACACTAACTCAGCTTAGAGGGAACATTGCCCCTGAGCCTTTTAACCTGTAGACTGGGAGGGAGGGGGGAGAGAGAGAGAAGGAAGGAAGGAAGGAGAGAGAGAGAGAGAGAAAGGGAGGGAGGGAGAGGTGGAAGGAAAACAACTTTGACTTTGAATGTGTCCTCCAAGCCCCCTCCTGCCCCCACGCCGGCTGGCTTGGCTTGCAGAGGGGATTTAAAGAGAAAAGTGCCTTGTTTGAGCCAGCCGGTGGGGGGGAGGGGTGGCTTTGAGGACGCATTTGGTGTTGAAGTTGCTTTCTTTCTCTGCTCCCCCCCCAAAACCTCAAGCCTACCCAGGGAGGGGAGCACCGAGCCTGCTCCAGGCAGAGAATTACTTGTTATGGATCTGGCGGGAAAGCCTCTATTGAGTGTCATTGTCTTGGAATTCTATGCACAGGGCAATCAGTCATGCCTAGTAGTGCATGCAAAGTCTTTAACCTACTGCCACCATTACTGACTAGGTAGTTTCTGCTTTACATGTTACTGAAAATAACGCAGTGCTCTCTCTCTCTCTCTTTTTTTTTAAGGTCTGATTTGTATCGTGTCTTTTTTGGTTGCCATCATTTTTGTGCTGAGGTCAGGGAACTACTGGCTTGCTCTGTTTGATAATTTTGCCGGATCCATCCCTTTGCTGATAATCGCCTTCTGCGAGATGTTTTCTGTTGTCTACATATATGGGATAGACAGGTAAGAAATGGAAATTACTCACAAGTTGGGAGCATTTGTGTCTTACTTAATGCATGTTGTGGTGCACAGGAGAAAAACCAGAGGTGGGCTGACAGTAGATCACATCTGTCTGTCTGTCCGTCCGTTTGTCCTGTTGCTTAAGTACATGGTGAGTGCTCAGGGGCAGACCAGGAAGTGAAAATGTCCCTGGAACAAGTCATAGAATCACAGAGTTGGAAGGGGGCCATCCAGACCCTCTAGTCCAACCCCCCGCCCAATGCAGGACCAGCCTACAGCATCTCTGACCAATATTCATCCAGCCTCTTCTAGAAGGGGAGCTCACCACCTCCCTAGGCAGCTGATTCCACCTTGGAACTACTCTGAACGTGAAAAAGTGTTTCCTAATATCCAGCCGATACCTTTCTGCATGTAATTTAAACCCCTCGCTTCGGGTCCTGTCCTCTGCTGCCAACGGGATCAGCTCCTTGCCCTCCAAACTGACAGCCTTTCAAATATTTAAAGAGAGCGATCATGTCTCCAGACCCCTGATCATCCTCGTCGCTCTCTTCTGCACCCTCTCGGTTTTCCCCTCATCCCTTTGAAGTGCACGGAACTCCAGGTGCAGCCTGACCAAGGCAGTGTGCAGAGGGGCCATGACCTCAAGCCAAGCAGGCCCTGATGTGCTACAAGCCAGCCCTATGGGGCTACTCAGCCTGAGCCCACCCACTGCATCATCCCCCAAACTGGGAGCAGTGCAGGAGGAGAGAGTGGGTGGGCTGCCACCGGCTGCCACTGCTCATAAGGGGTCTGGGCCAAGTGGCCCCTGAGGCTTGTGTGGCGTTTCTGGCACTCGGCGCTGCTTGCTCCTGGGCACCAGTGGCCCCCTAGAGCAATGGCCCACTGGAAACAGGTTAACGGAGCACAGTCTGCCTTCTGCCTATTCCTGACGTAGATATTTTTAATTCAGCGTATGTCTGCGGTGGGGATGGTGCTTGTGTGTGTGTGTTGCAATGGCAGAAAACCATAGAGAATGATCGGATTTTAAAACCATCTCGCAGTGGCCAAGTGTCCCGCTTGATACAGGTGCACATTCCTGGCTAACTCCTTATTTCATAACTTCAGGCTCCATGTGTCTATACTTACAATGTCTTCTTAGAATATATTAAAAACGTTAGTTCATTCTTGCTATTTCTTGTGTTACATGCTTATCATCTGGGCCCTCAACCAGCACGCCCATCATTGAACCGTATCTTCGGTTCTGTGAAGACAGACCTTTTTGTGTAGTGGTTGTAGTGCGTGGACTCTAATCTGGGAGAATTGGGTTTGATTCCCCACTCCTCCACTTACACCTGGCTGGATGGCCTTGGGCAAGCCATAACTCTGGCACAGCTGTCCTTGAAAAAGAGCAGTTTGTGTCAAGAGCTCTCTCAGCCCCACAGACCTCACAGGGTGTCTGTTGTGGGGAGGGGAAGGGAAAGGAGTTTGTAAGCCCCTCTGAGACACCTTTGGGTAGTGAAGGGCCATGGGGTATAAACCCAATCTCTTCTTCTTCTCTTCTTCTTCTCTTTGTGATTCTCAGGTGCTTCTGCACCTGGGCCTCAACAAACCCTACCTGTTGATAATGGGTGGGACTGTCTCTAATCTACGGCGGTTACCCTTTGCAGTCCTCTTCCTGCTCTTCCTGGCTACTCTGCTCTGGGTCTCTCCAGACTCCCTCCTTGGCATGCTTCCCCGAGAGGCCACAACGTCCTCTATGATCTCTGTGGTCACATCCAGCAACTGGATCCGTGACAGCATCTCTTCACCAGGGCTGCAGCCCAATCCAGAGCAAGTCCCTCGCGGCTACCCACAGGTTTCGCCGTGGGGGAAGGGGTAGGTAGGGAAGCTGGTCTAGCAATATTGTGGCCGAAGGCCAAACTACACGTGTTGCTGGAGTTGTCTGTACTTGAGCACTGACAGCTGCACGTGAGAACTGACTCCCTTGGAAAGCCTTTGAGGCCATGTCAGGGGGATAGGAAAGTTCTGTGCGTGGGGTTGTGATGGCCCATTGACACAGGGCAGTCGTCCCATGATGCTGCAGTCGTCATGAGATGAATAATACATCCATGCGAACCAGCCTCAGATCTGTTCATGGCATGAACCCTGACTTTTCTTTCTCCTTGTTACCAGATTTAACGATGATATTAAGTTCATGATTGGACACAAGCCCAACATTTTCTGGCAGGCCACCTGGAGAGTCATCAGCCCCCTCATCATGCTGGTTATCTTCTTCTTTTATTTTGTGGTGAAAGTGAATGAAAAATTGGAATACATCGTTTGGGACCCAACATATGTAAGTAAAGGGGGTCAGAAAAGCGTGCTCCAGATCGCTTTGTTAACTTTCCCTCCCTCGTACTTGGCTGGTAAAGCCTTTTCCTGTCCAGTCTGCCACTGAAACACTTTTGGGGGGCATGGAGGGGGGGGCGCTTGCTAGAGCTTTTGTTGGGGCTCTCAATATTTAAGTGGCCCAAAATGTTATCCATGAGGATAGAGGTGACGGGAGTCGGGTCACCTGCACCCTGTGTGGCAGATACAGATGGTGCCCCCCATGTCTTCCTGTTGGAGAACAGGTCGTCTCTTGGAATGGAAATTTAAGGAATGGAAATTTAAGGAAGTTTTTAGCTGTACTCCCTTCACTTAAATAATGTAGTGTATTCAAAGCTGCCTTGAATGCATGATATGTTGTGAAACATCTAATTGAAGTGTAATGTAAAGCTTCGTCCTGGGCTAGGATCCAAATCCATCCAATCGTGTTACTAGCCCAGGAAGCACCTAACCAATCACTTTCAAGCAAGCTCCCTGAGCGGGAACATCCGTGATTGGTCCTTATGTGAACAACCTTATTGGTTGGTACTTGTACAGTGGGTGTGGCTACATTTATTTATATTTATATTTATTTATTCAAGTATTTCTACCCCGCCCTACCCCGCAAGCGGGCTCAGGGCGGCTTACAGAGGCATGAGCCATACATAAAATTCAATAAAATCCAGTAAAATCGCAAAATCACAACCAATAACATACTATTAATAATAATAAAGTGCTATAAATTCCAAGACGGGAATGTTTAAAAGCAGGACAGCTGCAATGTAAAGGCTGTTCTGGCTATCAGATGTTGATCCGTGTTGGAGTTGGTGTTCGAGTGGAAGAATAAAGTTGTGTTCTTGCTGAATCACTCTCCGACTGCTTTGTTAAGCGAGCGACTTAACAAATAACGTTACCTGGTGAGAACTGCATCGTTCTTTAGCTTTGCTGTATATATTTCCCAATCCTCGAAATATGTGCACGATCCCTCTATTAGATGTGTGTTCATCCTGCCAGTCTGCTCAGCTAGCCTGGAAGCCTCCTTCCAGCCTAAGGAGACGTCCTCCAGTGGGAAGGCAACCAGGATGGAGGAAAGCATTTTGGCTGGGGGAAGACTTTCCGCTAGGCTGAGCAGTGTGGCTGGATGCAAGGCGGGGGATTCAGACGTTCGACCTCCAGGGAATATTTCCCACCTCAACTTGTTTACAAAGGGATCCTGAGGGATTCTGGGGCAGGTGTCAATGCGCACCTCCATTCATGAGACTCCCTGGCCAGATTTGCTGAGCCCCTCTGATGCCTTACCTGAGCTGAGCATACCTACCAAAAGAGAGCATCTGTGCATTGTTGAGGAAGGTCATACACGGGCAAGCAAGCTGACTTTTATGGAAACTTGTCCATCAGTCCAATCCTATGCAAAGCTATTCCAGTGTGAGAGCATTGATTTCAATGGGCTTAGAGTGGAGTAACTCTGCACAGGATTGCATTGGTGTCTCTACTGATTTTAATAGAAGCAAGTTGAGAAATGGCTGCTCCGTTGGCATTTAATGTTTAGATCCCTTTGGCTTCTGGCTTCTTCCCGGCTCCTCCAGGGTGCTGAATCCAGGAGCTGTTCCCTAAGTCAAAGCAGACGCCGTACCCTGGCTGGGTTTATGCCATCATTGTCCTTGTGGCAGGTGTGCCAAGTCTGATGATCCCTGGATTTGCTATCTACAAAGGCATCCAAAGCTGCGTGAAGAAGCGAGATGACCGGCAGGACCTGGTCAATGCTGTCTCGGAAGCATCCATCAATGGGGAACTGAAGAATAAGTGCTAACGAGACCTCTTGGGAAGGGACAGGAAAAGGGTTGTGTGACCAAGGGACAGGGAAATGGAAGTCTCCCTGTCTGCAACAAAGTCTGGGAGCAGAAGGGAACTCACTTCTGAGTGAACGCGTGTAAGTCCCAGAAGGGACACAAGTGCATTTAGCAAGTAAAACAAAAACAGCGAGAGTTTTGCAGCTCCCGAAAGCCTACCCTGTTTGCTGGGACAGAAGCTTTTATGCACTAGAGACCCCTTGAAAGCTTGTGAGCCAAGAAACCATGTTTTCAAGGTGTCACGAGACACAACTGGCTTTTTCTCTGTTAACCAACAAGCTTGGCTGCCCCTCTGGAATGTCTCTTTGGCCGTTGCGAGATCGGCAGGCAGTTCATGTTGCTGTTGATGTGCTGATATGCCCTCTGGTCATACTGGTTTGTTCCCCCTTCGGTGCGTGCCACTGTGTTGCCCAAAATACACTCAATTCTGTTTTCAGTTAAAATACGATTAAAACAAATTATATTCCTAGCAGACAAGCACCCACTGTTTTACTTCCCCCTCCCCGTTGTGGGAATTTCCGCATGTCCTCTCAGCGCCAATACGTTCTGCCAAAGGGGGGATGGAGATGCTGCAGTGCGCTCCAGGTGCTGCAGGCTCCCTCCGCCCCTGTCAGAGCGGCATGTGCCAGCTGTGGAATAATCTGGATGGTGTTCATCATGGTTAGGATAGTCACACATTTAGAGTCCCGTGGGGGCACTGTGCTGCCCCAGTCAGCATTTAACTGTAGCTAAGTAGAACTGCCATATATCTTTAGGCATCCCAATGCATCCCTGACTGGCTAATTAACAGTAATTTCCTCCTCACAGAGGCGGGAAGATTTCTGAGTTTTACAACTCTCTTCCGCTTTCTTTGTTCTCAAAAACGGCAAGGAGTGGGAAAACGCAATCCTTTTCACTGTTCCGTCTGACGCTGAATCAACGCCTTCTGGGCAGATTCAACGCATGCCCAAAGTAGAATCAAATCAATTTTATTCAGTTTCACATGCATTCAGAAGAGTTCTTACATACATCTTTTGTAATCTAGTTCTGTTCACTGGCTCATGGTGAAACTGAGACCAACAAACGTTTATTCAAGGTAAGAGCTTTCGTGTGCAATACGGACACACAGAAGCTCATACCTTGAATAAACTTTTGTTGGTCTTAATTTGTTCTGCTGCTTCAGGCCAACACGGCCGACCAACTGGATCTATAGTCACACATGTCACTGTAACTTGTGCTTCACGCCACCGTGGGACAGAGAGCCTTCACGTCACCTGCTTCCTGGGACCTTCTGCATGGCAAGGAGATGCCGCTCACATGCTGTCTTAACGCTAGTCCTCACAGTGCACCAATAAAAAATAAACAGGAGAGTCAGTATGGGTTTGTGGAGGAAGACGGGGGAGGGGGCCGACTCTGGTTTCAAAACCTTTGCTCCCCCACGAGGGGAACCTTGGTTCACTCTGTGTTGCTCAGTCCATCCTACCTTCACAAAATAAACACATTCAGACCCATGAGATATACATTTTGAACATCCAGCGTCTCCAGTGGACCTAGAAAGCCTGGTTGAGAATCTTTGGCCTGGTGGGAATGTTACTGATCCAACAATTCTGCGCTCCAGAGACTGCAGAAGTAGCCTTATTGGTACATAATTAAGTTATATTTAACTCCAAGCACTGCGAGAAAGTGAGGAAAGCCATTTCCATTCGTTTCACACTTATTTCAAAACTGTTTACTTGGTAACAACTCATTAACAGGGGAAGAGTGCCAAGTTACTTCTACAGACTCTAGATTTACCCCGATGTTGTTTTATTGCTGTTATTTCTTTGCACTGAACATTTTCCTTTTGAAATCTTTAGGTTCAGAAAACCCAAGGGCCACGTTGTGCCTTTACAACTGAACCTCATTGTCGCCCCCACCCCTCCAGCTGAGGTAGATAATTCTACAAAGTCTTATGCAGTATCAGTATATCACTTCAGTTAGCCTTAAAGATGCAAATGTACCTTTTAAATAAGCATTTTTTTAAAATAAAGACCAGTCTGCTTGCCCCCATGTCATTATTAGATTTTGAGGCTATTTTAGCATCCCAGTTCTTCAGGGTGACTGAGCTGATTTGTAAAGCTGCACACAAGGTTAGTAAGTTACGAAAGGAAGTGGAGGCTTATTGATAATGCACGTAAAGCTTAAATATTCATGATCTATTAAGACAGTCGTTGAAAATTAGAAGCATACAGTGGACATTAGAAAGAAGCTTCTAGAGGGTAGTCACGTTCATGTATGGAACATTCATATAATGTTTGGGTAGATTCTTCACGTGGATTTGCTCTTGACCGTGACGTGGGTGTGTGTGCGAAAAGCTCCTCCCCTTGTTCAAAATTCCCAAGACTAACTTGGTTGAGCTCCAACTATTGAAGTGGTTGGTGGTGAAAGAAAAAAAGCTGTGAAGATGTCGAAAGCCTCGCTGGTGGATCAGCCCAAAACCCAGGGCGATGAGAGCCGACCAAAGTGAGATAATAAATTACAATACATTTTAAGCTGTGTTGGATGGTGTTTTCCATACTTGTGCCAAACCTACGGAGGAGGTAAGAGAAAATTAGGGCTACAACTGGTTATTTGTTTTCCAACAGATACGGCTCCCCTGTTCTTAAAAGAATGCGGTCCTCCCGTTCTCATGTTCTGATTGCATGAAAGCACATCCTCCCCCGTTGTTTGAGTTGACCACAGAAGCGGCCTTATCCTGAATTGGACCTCCCCACCCCCGTCAGGACCCACAGCCAAACAACAGAGCACACACCTCCAAGCAAGGTTTTGCTTTATTGTTGGTACTATGGTTGCAGTAACATAGTCACTGTTAGGAATGACGAATATAGAACAAGAATATAGTGATATAGAGGATTCAACAGGTCCCCCCACCACTACCACCTGTGAGCCAATCGGCCCATTTAGGATTCAACAGGTCCCCACCACCACCACCACCTGTGAGCCAATCGGCCCATTTCCTGCGGGCGGGAAAGAATAACCGATGGTCGAGGCTGAGAAACTAAACTAGTCCCGCGGTGAATTAATGTGGAGACACTACACAGGCATGAGTACAAGGTCAGCGATAACAATGAGAGAATCAAGAGGGAAGGAATGTGGCATCAGCTTGTACAGAGGTCAGGCAGGCGAGCACCAGGCCTGTAAACCACATGGCAGCCTAGCTCACACACACACACACACACACACAGCTCTCTGGGGTCCCGGGCAGAGAAGGGTCCTTCCTATCCCCTACTGCCTGGTCATTTGAGCTGGGGGGGGGGATTGAACCTGGGACCTCCTGTGCGCCAAGCAGACCCTCTACTACACAGTTATGAATCTCCCCGGTTCTCCCTTTCTAGGCACGTTTAAGGTATTTCAAGTCACCCTTGCCCTCCTTTTACGTGAGCCTTTCATGTCTCATCACTAGAAGAGAAAACCTACCATCTTAGTTTAGTACATTAAAAATATTAATTGAATGCAATCAACTTTTTTTGGAGCTGATCTCCAAGATGTCATAAGTCACCATGAATCTGTATCCTGCATGGGTGAAAAAAACCCCCTCTGAGAGATTAGCCAGTGGAGTAAGAATAAAATTATAACCAACAGGAAGCTGTAAACTACCACGTAGAAAAGGTGTCAGGCTCTTCTAAAAAGCCGCAGGAGAGTATTACATTTAGTAGGTATATAAATCAGGAAAGTACTGATGATCTGTGTAGCCTGTGAGAAGACCCCCCCCCAGACCCCAGGTACTGTCTTAGTCCTATAAAATTCCCATTTATGCTCCCTGATTCAAGAATACTTAGCTACATCATTCTCAATAGTTTATTGAGCAATGTACACCTGAGGAGAAGGCGTAGCCAGGATGAGGCCAGTGTGTACAGTGTCCACATACTTTTAACATTGCACATGACACAGATTAAGGATGAAAGACTCCTTCCAGAATAAGAAAATGCCTGGTTAAAAACAGTCTCCAGCAGCCAATAGGCTCAAGTCTTGTGACTTCCAAACCCCAACCATGTCTATGTTGCTCATCGTACCCGTGGCACTGCCAGGGGGCATTCATTTCAAGGTCAAGAGCCAGCATGGTGGAGGGGTTAAGGGTGGGGGATTCCTCTGGAGAATGGGGCTGGATTCTTCACTCCTCCTCCACACAAAGCCAGCTGGATGACCTTGGGCCAGTCCCAGTTTCCTCAGAACTCTCTTCACCCCACCTGCCTCACAAGATGCCTGTTGTGAGGAGGGGAAGGGAAGGTGATTGTAGAGAAAAGTGGGTTATAAAAACCTACTCTTCTTCTTCTTCATCATCATCATCACCCCAAACAAGTTGGAGGAGGGTCGTGCTCACCATACTTAGATAAACATCTGGGCATCAGAATATCAATGATATAGGAATACCAATAATATCAGAATGTTTCTGTTGCTATCCATTGACAGACACTTGCCGGCAGATTTATAGCTGTTGGTTACAAAGAAATAAATGATTTTACAATTTTACGATCATGGAGGAGGAAATGATTGTTTTAAAGCCCCACTTTAAGTATAGTTCAAAATGCTGACTATGGCCTTCCGACAAGGAATTGCCAACTATGTATCTCTTCATCCAGGGAACTCCTTTTCTCAATATATATTCCTGAAATTATTTTTAGAAGAACACTTCCAGTCCTTTTGTAGAATTTAGTATTAGCGCCAATAAGAATTCCTGTGGAAGGCTGCGTTTTCCTTTAGGGACTGGGTGGCAGGACGCCCTTGCTCACGACACACACGGGGAGGCTCCCTTGAGAAAAACCCCACCTGAGGCTTGTTGCTTTGGGAAAGGAAAGGAAATCGTATTTTTGATAGATAACACACACGGGGAGGCTCCCTTGAGAAAAACCCCACCTGAGGCTTGTAGCTTTGGGAAAGGAAATCATATTTTTGATAGATGAAGAGATCCATACTGTGATATGAAGGGTGAGACTGGCTTCCTCACTAGATATCCAAGTATATGAGGCACCTGATGGGAGTCAGGCTGAGGTTCCCCGCTGAACTCACCGTCCCATCTTCAAAAGGGAACTCCCCTTGAGAGAAGTTGGGGGTGTGGCGGCCAGGGGTGGGCTCTGAGGGGTGCCACCCTGCAGGGGAAGCCCCTCCTCACACCACTCTGGCCCTCTGTGCAAAATCACCCCTCTCGGCTGATTTGAAGGTGCATCCCATCTTGACTGGCGGACTGATGCAACTCACATCTGGCATCTCATGTAATGAGAGCCTAAGAGAGATGATTCCCTCTTGCAAGTTGGAGGGAGGGAGGGAGGGAGAGAGAGAGAGAAAGAGGCAGCTGGACACAAGGAAGCCCCTGAGCTTCTCAGTCTAGGCAGTAAAGGGAGAAGAGCAGAAAAGACAACCGGAAGGCAGACAGAAGGATTTGGCTGATACTTTGCGGATATGACTACACTTTGCTGATACTACTGTGTCGTCGCCCCCCTCCCCCCAAGCCCTGCTACGTTTACTGCACAGGGGAGTGGCATTCACCTTCACTTCCAACGCGGTTGGCTCTGGTCAAATAGGTTTTGCATGGTTTTGAGCTATTTTGAAAAACTGTGAAACCTGTCTAGATGAATGAGCGCTCAAGGTCCCAGGTTCAGTCCCTGGCATCTTCAGCTGAAGGATAAGAACATAAAAACATAAGAGACGCCAATGTTGGATCAGGCCAAAGGCCCATCCAGTCCAACACTCTGTGTCACACAGTGGCCAGAAATACCAGGGGCCCTCAGGAGGTCCAGCAGTGGGGCCAGGACATTGGAAGCCCTCCCACTGTTGATCCCCCCCCCAAGCACCAAGAAGACAGAGCATCACTTGCCCCGGTAGCTGGCGTGTCAGGAGAAACCTCTGCTGCAGACACTGGAAGGCTGATGCCAGACGGAGTGGATGAGGCCAGTGGTCTGCCACGGGAGAAGGCAGCTTCACGCATTCATACTACCCTCAACTCTCTGGCAAAACAAAACAACTGCCTTTCCCCAGCCTTGTCATGATTAGCCGTTTAATATTGCCATTGTTTGTGAGCAGGCCTCTCTCTCCGATCTTTAAAGGCAGAAGACGAATAATACTGTGATTTATTTTATTTATTTATTTATTAGATTTATATCCTGCCCTCCCTGCCGAAGCAGCCTCAGGGCGGCTTACATAAAAGTATAAAAACAGTTTAGAACACATAAAATCTAGAGTGCATTACATATATACTTACACACACACACACACACACACACACAAATATATACAATGTATGTGTTACACATATACCTTACTTATTACATATACTTGATGGTGTGATGAAGGTCTCATTGCTCATTATATGCACAGACATTCATTTTGTCCCACCATTGGCCCTGGTCCCAGGGTTTTTGCAGGTTCAGCGTCAAGTAAATCTCCACACACGTTTCCAAGGAAGCGTTATGCTTTATTAGAGTACAAAACTGGTACCCTATCCACAGGATTATTGTTGGGAATGACCATGGGGCAGAAACATCCCTACATATAGCAGGATGAGGCAAATGGCTAAGCAAATGAAACTCGAGCGCGCGCGGGGGGGGGATTCTCCCGGCGGGAGGATACGTGATTAGCGGGAGAGTCGCAGTGCCCCATGAGAGCCGAAAGATTCACACCAGCGGTGGAACGCAAGCCCTCCCCCCTTCACAAGGCCAGGCAGATAACGGAGTCTGGCAGCACCGGTTCTCACGGTCTCCCTATCGCTGTTTACGGCAAGCGGCAGAGCAGCGAGCAAGCCAGGATCGGAGAAGGGAAGGAGCAAAACATGGCAGCTAGCTGACAGTTTGGAGTATTAGGAAAGTTTGTAGATCCAGTCTAGTAGACCTGGAGGGCGGAATGCAGACTGCGAGTGGAAGGGACTGAACCAGGAGTCTTCCCCAGCGCAACATCCTCCCTCCATTCCTATGTGCCTTCGACAGGGAAATCCAGTCATAAGTCTTCAACATTCTGTCTAGTTTGGACCCAAGTTGCACAAATTTCGTGTAGTGGACACTGAACCCAGGAAGGTCTGGGTCCAAATTTCTACTCACCCAAAAGAAGCCCACTTCATGGTCAAGCCCCGTGTGTCCCATCCTGCGGGCTGGACCCCCAAAGTGGGTCACAAATGGGTTGTGGGCCAGCCCTACTTAGTGCCCCCCCTTCCCATTGTGACCCAGGAAACAGCATCGTCCCTTTTTTCTTCACTGCATCTGCAGGTTGGTCAAGTAAAACGTGTCCTTCCTGAAGGTCTCTAGTGTGAGCGAGAGTCTCTTAGGCAGGATCAGAGAGAGTAGAGGAGGAGGGGGAGGAGGGGGAGGGCGAGGGCTGGAATGGAGCCAGCTGTGCCACTTGCTGGGGGTTCATAACTGGTGGGCAGCTGCACCCTCTGTGCAATGCTCGCTGGTTTCTCAGAAACATCTGGCCAGCCTCTGTGGAAAACTGAATGCTGAACTAGATGGCTGCCAAGGTTTGCCCAGGGAGCCAAAAACCCTAGGGCCAGTCTTGGATGGGTCACCCTACCAAGTAAATTTGGACTTGTGGGTCACCATACAGAAAAGGTTGGGAACGGTTTGTGCAGATGAACAGAAAATGCTGCTTGTTTCAGGGAGAAATCTAGAAGCTCTAAGAAAGAGCTATTCTCCAGGAAAACTCCGTTAAGAAGCTGTGTTTTTACTATAATGTATTAGGCCAAGTATCTCTCCACTGAAAAGAATGAGAAACCTCTGAAATTAAGTCGCAATCACACTCTCTTATATATTCTAAGATCTCAAGTCTGTATATATTATAAAGTTTTACCTCAGTATTTCTAAATCTCCCCTCTCTCTCTTTCTCTTTCTCTCTCTGTCTCTCTCTCTCTCTCTCTCTCTCTCTCTCTCTCTCTCATACACACACACACATTCCCTCCCTGTTAAATAAAATCTTTATTCTGTTTTGAAAGTTACTCTGCCTCAAGCGCCATGAAGAAAAGACGGCTCCTGTATTTTCCCTCAAGTCCCTGTGCTGGGTCAGTAGCTTAAAGGAGGATCTGTGCCAGGGTGGGACAGTTTAGGTCAGTGATGGCGAACCTTTTAGAGACCGAGTGCCCAAACTGCGACCCAAAACCCACTTATTTATCGCAAAGTGCCAACATGGCCATTTAACCTGAATACTGAGGTTTTACTTTAGAAAAAACCACTCCTACATTAACTTAAGATGATCCAAACAAAGAGAGGAAAGCAATCCCAAATGCTTTCATTTACCTAAAATTATTTGCCAGAGAATTAGACACTTTAATGATCGTCTGGGCCTGGCTGGGGCGATGGCACGCGTGCCCACAGAGAGGGCTCTGAGTGCCGCCTCTGGCACCCATGCCACAGGTTCGCCACCACTGGTTCAGGTTCTTCAAACAAAGACGACATACATGTTACCTAAGGGTGACGCAGTCACTGAGGGGAACTAAAGTTTTGGCAGGAAAATCTGCCTGGAAGTAGGGAAGAGACCGGGGTCCCTCATAGCTGGCCTAACCCAATTTGCAGGATTCTTGTGCAAGGGAGAGCGGTGGAGTCAGGGGGCTGCGTGCCCGCTGGAGCCCCTGGAACAGAGAGAGCAGGGGAGGGTGCTCTTCAGTGGAACCCGGGGGTTGCAATCAGAAGCTCTGGATGATGGAGCAGATCCTGGCACCACTGGAAGGTTTTTGAGCCGAGGTGCAGCCATTTGTTCTGCTTCCAGAAGGTGAAGAGAAGAGACGTGTCAGCTTTGTGGGTGACCTCCACCTCCCTTCGGCTGATGAGTGTTGCCGAGGAACTGAGATTGGCCCTGCTCTCCTTGCCCCTCTGCCTTAGATCTCCCTGGAATGGCCGTCATCCTCTATAGTTACTGATTGATCAGTTTTTCTACCCGGATTTATTGCCCGAGTGAATCCAGTTATTTTCTGACGCTGCCTTAATGGGGGTGGATTTCGTTTGGTCATGAAAGATGAGAGTCAAACAAACAGGCCTCTAGGCAACGGGGGTCATAAAAATCTTATTTAAAAACAGCCCATTTGGCTCAGCATCGATTGGGACAAATGAGTTTGAAATATGTGCATTAGTCATTGTGGGAAAGGGCAGAAGTTGGAAGGAAAACGGAGCATCTCTCTTTGAGGATTTTGTTCTGATTATAACATTCTGTAATCAGTTCCCTGCAACACCTCGGTAGGTCACAAGAATAGAGATCACCGTACTTGACTCTCGCGAACCACCTTCCGAGGATGAACTTAAAGCTGATTAACTGGTGATCAGCAAAGCTGGCAACTGGAAATGACAGAGCTGTTTTGTTCAGCAGATAGGTGCCCTTTACAACACACAGAGAGGTAAATGATTGGTAGAAAAGGCCCAGTGTTTTATCTGCCCGCAGGCAATGATGATATAATCATAAAGATATCTGGAAGCCAGGTTTCTCATCTTACTGCCAACAAAACATTGCATACGCCATCTTGTCAAACAAAACCATCCTGTGATGTTTTCAGAATTTATTTGCAAGGGAACAGGTGTTGACCAGAAGACACCAGCATCTCTACAGGCTGCCTGAGGACGGTGACAGCAGACATTATGATGTTTTCAACTTAATTTTTTAATAAAATTTCAAAACACCCCCCCCCAATATCATATCCATATAAAGGTTTAAAAAAACAGTCCAAATAATGAAAATGAAAAATTCTAGCGAGCATCTACACGTGGTTCCACACACACACATTGCCCATTTCAAACGGAACAATTCTTTTCACACCATATTGCTGATATTGTTGATACTAACTGTTTCTAATCTGATTGGGTTTTAATGATTGTTATATTTTAAAAGTTGAATTATGCATCTATTGTTGTTGTTACCCGCCCTGAGCCTGCTTGCGGGGGAGGGGGGGCTAAAGCCAGATGGATGGATGGATGGATGGATAGATAGATATATAGATATAGATAGATAGATATGGATGGATAGATAGATGGATAGATAGATGGATAGATATAGATAGATAGATATGGATGGATAGATAGATGGATAGATAGATGGATAGATAGATGGATAGACAGATGGATAGATGGATGATAGATAGACAGACAGACAGACAGACATGTCGTCAAAGTTTTTACGGCCAGAGTTCATTAATTGTTGTAGGTTTTCTGGGATGTATGGCCGTGGTCTTGGCATTGTAGTATCTGACATTTCGCCAGCAGCTGTGGCTGGCATACAGAGGTATAACACTCTCTGTGTCAATGTGAAAAGAAAAATGAAAAATCAGCAGTGGTTGAACATAGCCTAACTCAAACAGGACACAGTATCTTATTCCAAGACACTGAAATGCTGGACAACACATCTAATTACCACATCAGATTACACAGGGAGGTTTCCTGTCCTGAAAAACACAAAATGCTCTACATCTTACAACAGCACTACAGATAAGATCAGGATTTCAACAGCCGATCCATATGCAAAAGAACCTCCTCAGGAAAGCTCCTCCATTAGCATGTCACAGCCTGAGGAACTCCTGCAGGATAATGACTCAGCCCTACCCCACCTTCCTGAGTAAATATAAATTACCTGCTAAATTGCTGTGGGATCCCAATTTGGATTGGTGCTATTAATAAGGAGATAGAAAAAAATTCAGTCTAACTTCCTTTGGTCCCTCTAGGAATGGGAGGTCCCTCTAGGAATGGCAATGGGGGGCTGTCATAGCCATACAGTGCTTTAAACGGGGACATTCCCGTAGATGAGTGACAAGTGTTATTGTAACAAAATTCAGCCAGAGGCAGCAAGTCCACCCAGTCATCTTGTTGATAGTTGGTGAAGCAACGTAAATATTGTTCCAAAGTTTGATTCACTCATTCTGTCTGCCTGTCAGTTTCTGAGTGATAGGCACTACTCAGGGCCTGTTCTAGCCCCATGATCTTCAATAATTCCCCCCAAAACTTGGAAACGAATTGTGCCCCTCTGTCGGAGATTATCTTAGCCGGAAGAGTGTGCAGACGCACCATGTGGTGCAGAAAGGTTTTTGCCAGAGCCTTAGCGGTAGGCAGGGAAGCAAACGGGATGAAATGAGCCTGCTTGGAGAACAAATCCACAATCACCCAGATGACTGACATGGTTTTACTAGGGGGCAAATCGGTGATAAAATCCATGGAGATCACTTCCCATGGATGCCCCGGAGTAGGGAGCAGTTGCAGCAACCCCAGAGTCTTTCCCAGCCGTGGTTTACACATGACACAAGTTTGGCAAGATTTTACAAACGAAGATAAATCCTTGCGCATAAACAGCCACCAAAACTGTAGTTGCAATAGATGCAAAGATTTAACGAATCCGGAGTGGCCGGCTAATTTAGAGCCATGCACCGCCGCTAGCACTTCCCCCCGCAGGGAGATCGGAACAAACAGTTTAGTGCCACGGTACCAACAGCCATCCGCTTTCAGTTCCAAGTCCCCATCCTTTCCCACCTCCTCCTTGTGAGCCTCCGAAAAGGCGGAGGCAAATCTGCTGTTCCAGAGTGCCCCGCCCGGTGGGACAGGAGGGGAGGGGCTGTGTCCCGCCTGCGGCTGCGAGTGGTCACTGCCCCGCCGAGTTGTGAGGGCATGAACAGAGAGTCCAAAATCACTTCTTGTTGGCTGTCATGCTGTGGGAGGCAGGATAGCGCGTCAGCCAGAGAGTTAACAAACCCTGGGAAATGGTGAAGCGTAAACTGAAACTTGGAAAATAAATCGGCCCACCGCAGCTGTTTGGCATTGAGGTTATGGGTTTTTTTGAGCATTTCCAGGTTTTTGTGATTGGTCCATACTTCAAATGTTTTGAGTGAGTGTGGCCCTGATCTGCAAATGGCTGCCACACTTGGGAAATAGATGTATAAACAAATGGGCCTCCGCAAAACTCACTGGGTTTTTTTCCTATCCCCCCCCCATTGCTGAACGTTGGAGTCCAGCTGTGGCAGGGTCTTGGAGCCCAGAGTGGTTCCCAGTGGAGCAGCTTCCGGTGTCTGCCACAGTGGCAGCAGAGCCTCAAAATGGCTCCTGGTGTTTGCTGTCACTGCGGCAGCCCGGAGAAGCAACCGGGGTCCACTGCCGCAGGGCCCTGAACAGCTCCCAACATCTGCCGCCATCACAGCAGGGCCCAGAGCAGCTCCCAGACTCCACCACACAGGTAAGAAGGAAAGAGTGACGAGAACGCTACTTTACCTTTGCGGGGTAAACCTCCTTGTGTATTTTTCTGCAAACCTGGGGAGTGCTCCAAGTTTGCGGGAAAACCTGTTTAGTCTCTGTGTGGCCCCGATACACAGATTTAGCTATCCACAAATGGGGACCATGGGTGGCTTTTAGAATATAAGGTACCACAACAAACACAACTACTGAATTGTAGAAAAATATATACATCATGTTTTCTTGGATTATGTAATTCCAATTTAGAGAAGTCTGACATAATGAAAAGTTTGCTTTGCAGACATGCTGATTTTAAAAATAACAGCTTGGATCCCACCTAGAATTTCTGTGGATGTTTTTGTGGCGGGATGTCTACTCTATCCCATGATAGCCCAAAACAATCCCGGAAATGCTGCCCCAAGGGCATATGGGATATCAGAAACAGAGGTCTCCGGGGGGGGGGGAGTTGTAATTGGTGAAAATCCCATCTCTTACCTGTGGCAATCCTAGTGGAGATGAGCCTCTGAATTTCAAACATGGCTTCACGCTCGACATCAATCCCCAGCAATAAACACACATTGCTTTAAGACAGACCACCCCAAGCCAGGCACTAGACAGCTTACACTTGTCCCACTTTTGAGATGTATAGCAGGAACACTTCTATAATCCCTAATCTCTAAACAAGTGGTAGGCACTGTTCCCTCTAAACTGAGTTAGTGTGAGCTAGCTCGCACTTCTTTAGCCTCCGGCTCGCACAGTGTTATCTCGGCTGAGGAAGGAGGGCTCCAGAGCAAACTAATGTATGCAGTAGCCAAATCGCTCGCTCACCACTTTAATGCCCGTAGCTCACCAAGTAGAATTTTTGCTCACAAGACTCCACAGTTTAGAGGGAACATTGGTTTTAGGACACATATGTACTACATCCACTTTCTGCTTTACTGCATGGAAAGCATGCCTTTCTTTGCTCAGGATAGCTCAACAATTTTGTGACTAGACCTGCATTGTCTGTTGGCTCTGTTAATAAACATGAGACCGTCAGAGGTTTGCGGTACTGACTGAACACCGAATTCCTGAAAATAAGCCCTACAACTTAGAACACGCCTGCTTAGAACACTTAGAACCCTTGGTTGTCGTGTTCTCTGTGTGGCTGGGCATGGTCTGTTTGACAAGGAGCTTCATCATTTCTCACTGTGGCCAAATTTCCAGAGCACTTGGGGTTAACTTTAAGGAATATTCCAAATTAAGGACGTTAAACACGCTCTAACAAAACCCTGGTTTTATCAGAAATAGAATCAGAGAATCACAGAGTTGGGAGGGACTACGCAGGTCATCCAGTCCAACCTCCTGCCCAATGCAGGATCAGCCTGGAGCATCCCTGACACGGGTTTGTCCAGCCTCTTCTTAAAGACTGCCAGGGAGAGGGAGCTAACCACCCCCCGAGGCAGCTGAGTCCACTGTTACACAGTGTCAGGTTCCACAGCCAACAACCGAGTACACGCTTATCAGAAAGGTTATACTTTATTGAAGAGCTATAGATGCATTAACAAATCCACTGTTAAGAATGGCGTCGCCCCTACCAGCATAATGGGATATAGGGCATTCGTATGCACCCCCCCCTCCTTGGGCCAATCAGCCACATTCCCGCGGACGGGAGAAGGAGCCCCAGGCCTTTAGAGCCGAAGCTGGGAACCGACAGCGCTCCCACGGTTCCCTCACTCCTAGACACCACACCACCTGCACGGCTATAGATAAGCGAGCGTTACAGCAGAGAAGAAGCACAGAAGGAATGCCGCAGTACTTTGTACACAGGTCATCTGACCCCTCCCGCTGCCATGGCAGCATAGCTGACACACAGCTCTTACTGTAAAAAAAGGTTTCCCTAATATCCAGTAGCTTATTCACAATACATTGATAATTTGACTACAAAGTATTGTAGCCAGGTATAGTAGTAACAGCAGCAAAATCTTCATCTGTCGAATCCTACTGAATTTCAGCCTCCACTGAAAAAGGTAAGCTTCACGAACCTGACTTGAGGCAACATATACCAATACTACTTCAGAGATGAACCAGTGAATTTCAGTAGGATAATGCTCTGAACCTTTAACACAGAAGTGTTTCCTTTCATGGTTTCTTTGCAAAAGCAAAACCAACCCCCAAGGAAACATATTTCACAAGTTACATATTCCAGGATGATGAAGAGTTTAATTGTTATTGCAATGGCTCTATGATGGTTTTGATGTCGTTTTTGGGACTTCAGTGTTATTGGCTAAGGAGTTGAGCCCATGCAGTAAAGCTTACGAAGAAGTCATTTCCTCCTTTCACAGTCAAGATCCGGCCTATCGCATTTTTCTTTTAATTCTTCAATGGCTTAAAAGTTTTAACTCTGAGTACAGTGCTTAAAGGAGCTGGGGTGGCTACAGTGGTTAAGACGCTGAACTGCAGGCTGTGGAAGGTTGTTAGTTCAGCAGTTCGAGACCCGAGTGTGCCGCATGATGGAGTGAGCTCCTGTCTCTAGTTCCAGCTCCTGCCAACCTAGCAGTTCGAAAGCAAGAAATTGCTAGTAGATGAATAGGGACCACTTCGGTGGGAAGGGAACAGCGTTCCGTGCGCCTTGGTGTTTAGTCATGCCAGCCACATGACCATGGAAATGTCTTTGGACAGCGCTGGCTCTTCGGCTTTGAAATGGAGATGAGCACCGCAACCCTAGAGTCGGATTCGACTGGCTTTCGAGCAAGGGAACCTTTACCTTTACTTACAGTGCTTAAACAATTATATTCTCAGGTGTCCTGTAGTCAAGGAGCTGTGCGGACATTTTGCCAAGCTCTAAAATGGAAAGTGACCCTCAAGACAGGAGGCAGTTCATCAGTTGACCCAGGATGGCTTTAAAATCTTCACACAGCCATGGTTCTGTCACTTTCTGAGGCATTTTCCAGAGCAACCAGATTTTACCTCTAAAGATGGCGCAAGCAGAAGCATTTCCTTCTGATGGAGGAAGCCTTCCTCTCAGGCAAAGATGGTCATGGCATCAGGTGAACGGCTCCTTCAGCCTCCACCAGCAGAACAGATCCATAGGAGCCAACCTGACCTCATCTTTTGGGAACTCGCCTACTGTACTGACTGGTTCCGATTACGCATTAAGCCGGCTCAGTTTGGCCTTGACCAAAGTGTATGTTCTATAAGATAAGCGAATGTTTGCAGGGTGGGGAAGAGGAAAGAATAACCCTTCTAGGAAGAGAAATTTGTTCACTTATAAAGTCGTTAAAAGATTATCAGGTCTCCAGAAAGCGAAGATCCCCTAAGGGCAAAGTAGAAAGAATACAGGTCAAAGTTCTGACAGGTTTTTTCCCCCTCCTGGAGTAAAAACTGGTTAATGAATGACACGCCTGCAGTCTAAAATTTAAAGACGAGGAGCCAGCAGCAGGGAGGAAAAGAGAGGGGCAGGGAATAGGGACAAGAGGCAGGTGTGACCCACACATGCTTAATGTTGGCTCTGTATGTGCATGAATGTGCCACCAAGTTGCAACCGACTTAGGGCAACCCCAGCAAGGGGGTTTTCAAGGCAAGCAAGTAGGACAGGTGGTTTGCCATTGCCTCCTTCTGCAGAGCCGTCCTTGGTGTTCTCCTGTCTAGGATTAGCTTCCAAGATCTGATGAGACTGGGCTACACCATACTGCCTTCCCTTGGGATAGGGTTGGCTCCAGGGACGATGAATTTAGCCAGACACTTCGGCAGCAGACCTAGTGTGGGAATGCTGCAGAGACCCACTTCTGGTTAAAATCCTCTCTGGGTGCAGATAAACCTTTAGCCCCATATTTTGCTCCTTCTTGTTCAGATCCATGAGTGTTGCCAGGAAGTCACTACAAGCTGCATTTGGACCGAGCCTGGATTAAAACCCAAGGGCACCAACACTGTACTTGGCCAGCAGGGTGAGCAGTTTATTAGCACTGCCGGTCAGTTCTTAGCATTTCCCTCTCACTTGGTCCTCGCCAAAGGCTCAGTTTAGGGCCAAAATCTCAGGACGCCTTTAACCCCGCTCAGCTCAAAAAAACCCTGATTGGCCGCTTTCAGAAGCTGCACCTTTCAAAGGTCCTCACGACACCCATCAAGAAGGTGTCAGCTATGCTGCCATGGGGGTTGGGGAGTTCATTCGTCGTTACTGGCACCGTCGACTGGGTCGTTGGGGTCCCCCCACTGGTCGTGGCAGGCGTTGGGACTCCCTTGGAGTCGTCCATATCAGGAATCGGTTTCTCCTCTCCGCCGCTCATCTCGGTTGTGGGGAGAGATGCACAGAGATAGAGAATGGAGGATTCCGGACCCCAGCACCTCGAATGGGTGGAAGTAGGGGATATTCGGGCCCCTGAACTGTTGCGGCAGTTCCATCAGGAGTTCCCGGACAAACCGGGAGATCTCCCGGAATGGCCGGGAGGCCTCCCGGGCTGGTCAGGAAAAGCTAATTTTTGAGAGGGCAGTATGTCAGCTATGCTGCCGTGGGGGTCGGGGAGGTCATTCTGTATCTTGCTAATTGCTATTGCATTCCTATCCCTGCTGTTCTCCCTTTGCTGAAACGCTTATCTCTACAGATGTGCAGGAGGAGGTTGTGATGTCTGGAGAGCTCCTATGTTCTGTGAGAGACTCCGAGTTCTCAGCTTTAGCCACCTAACGGTTGCCTGACTTCTCCCGCGCACGGGAGGGTGCCTAATTGGCCAATGCCATTGGGGGGGGGGTGCATACGAAAACCCTATATCGTATTATGCTCTACTGGCTGTGGCCATTCTTAACAGTGCCTGTGTTGCTGCATCTATAGCTCTTC
>NW_015176508.1:153959-165499 GCF_001447785.1 Gekko japonicus | reverse complement strand
CAAACTGGCTCTCAAAGGCCTCAGTAGGGTTGCCACTTGCCAGGTCTGGGTTGGAAAATACCTGGAGACTTTGGGGTTTGGGGAGGGGAGGGGCCTCGGCATGGTCCAGTGCCACAGAGTCCACCCTTCAAAGCAGCCGTTTTCTCCAGGGGAGCTGATATCTGCCAGCTGGAGAGCAGTTGTAAAAATGGGAGATCTCCAGGCCCCACCTGGAGGCTGGCAACCTTAGGCCTCACCCACTTTCTGAAAAGCTTGGTGGGGACTAGGGGGAGTTCTGGTGGATGCTGTGGGCACCACGTTGGGGAACCCTGCTTTACATACTAAGATTTGGCTTCATGTTTGAAATGCTACGTTTTTCTCCAGACCCACAACAGGTATTTTGCAGGCACTTACCTGTAAATCTAAAAACAAGTGGTGGCACGGCAGCTGCAGGACCACAAGGAGTTTATTCCTGATGGGCACCCCAGCTGTGCTGCTACAGCTGCAGGAGAGGCTTGCCTTGACAGGCGTGCAGGCGTAAGGGCAGGAGGTAAAGAGGCAGGAGGAGGAACTCCAGCAGCCCTCCATCCAACAATCCAACCTCATTCCGTAAAGTGTTTCCTCCTACAAGCAGAGCCTCCACTCAACCAAGTGCCAACAGCGTATTTGCCAGATGTGGCCTTTGGCTTCATGAAAGAGTTTTGAATGTCAAAAACTAGATCAGACAAACTCTCTGACACTAATTTTAGCACACCCAAAGAATTCTGCCTGACATACCGCAGACATGGCTGCTCACTCTTCTGTTTCAACAGAATTCAGCTTTCACCCCCGGGGGCCCCCCCCCCCCATCACTTGCATCGCTTGCTAGTTCCATATCGGATTGCTGATTACACTATCTCTTCCACCATGGTTTTGATTTGATTTTCACAGCCAGTGATTTTATTGTTTGGATTTTTTATCCACTTTTATCCACTCCCCGTCCCGTTGCATTGTTTGGAAAAAACAAAACAATCTGATCACACAGAAGGCAGGTTATAAATAATATAATACTTTTTCACTCAAGTACCAAAGATAATCACCTGAAAAACACTAATTGCAACTTTGAAACCACCAGACTTTCCTAAATATGGTACTGACAATGGCATCCATTAATTTTTAATGGACTCTTTAGACTCTTTAGAAATGGAAAACAAAATCCACAGAAAATGAAGCACTGACATCTGATATAAGCACATCCCATCCAATTAATGTACGGGTTTTGGCTTCTTCTAAGTGAGGTGTCACAAGCAAAAAGTTATCTGTTAGACACATCAGCGCTCTGGAATGGAAAAAAGTACATTTTTTTTTTAACATTTGAGAACACTTTTATTTCTTTTCATTAGTGCCAAGGTCTGTAGAATCTCCTCTTTTCCATTTTTCTCTCTTGCTAAAATGAAGTTATGAAACAGCCCATCCACCCTATGCATGGGAAAGAACTGCAACTTGGGTTGGGTCCCATAGGGCTGTTCTGCTAGTGGGAGGTGCTTAGATTTGGTGGAGAGTCCTCCCCTGACGCTGGATTATCAAAATAGAACATCTTGCTTAAAATGTCATGAGTTCACCTTAAATCAAATTCACACTTTTTAAATTAGCAGTTATGTTTTTGATTACTTAATCAAAAGTTCATTTGGAGAGCGGGTTATAAATTTAAATAAATAAATAAATAAATAAATAAAATAAATTCGGATCAATGAGCCTGCAGCACTTCATTTTGTTTTAGGATTATGCGATAAGTTGAACCGTCCAGAAATTTAGCAAACAGCGTCTGAATAACAGATAGGGGATTCTCTGGCATTTGAGCAAAAACTCTGTGGCAGAAGCCATTTTTACCATAGAGATTTTGCGAAAATACCAGAGTACCCTGGTTTTGCTGATAATGTGATGACGTAACTTCCAGTGCATGCCAAAAGTGATATTGCCGCTGTGCCAGTGATAAGACTGAGACGCTGGTTTAGGCCTCCCCTGCTGCTGATAAGTGCCCCTGCTGGCCAGCTAACTGGCAGTGTGAGGGGGCAAGGCTCGGAGGACCCTGGTAACAGTGCATTTCATTTTTAAGAAAGGATCCACTAGGGCAAGCTCATGTTTCTTTGCTGCCCTCTGGTAGTAAGACAGGGTCTCATTTTACATAAAAGGTGATCCAAGGACAAGTGCAGAAATTCATTACAGAATGAGAATGCCAGTTTGGTGTAGTGGTTAGGAGCGTGGACTCTGATCTGGCAGAACCGGGTTTGAGTCCCCACTTCGCCACATGCAGCTGCTGGTGTGACCTTGGGTCAGTTACAAGTTCTGTCAGAGCTGTTCTCTCAAGGACAGTTCTAGGAAGAGCTCTCTCAGCCCCACCTACCGTCACAGGTTGTCTGTTGTGGGTAGAGGAGGGGAAGGAGATTGTAAGCCACTCTCCTTTGGGTAGTGAAGGGTGGGGTATCATTCCAATCTCCTCCTCCTCCAGAAAAGAAGTCATTAAACCACTCAGTGACAGGAGCTGTGCTGGGAAAAGTTATTACCTAACAAGGGGAGATTGTTCTGCAAAAGTTAGGATTTGAAGAATGAGAGTGAAGAGTTTGGTTCTGCCAGCATTAGCCTAACAGGAATGTGAAATCAAGATCTGAGGGGGAAATCAGATCTTCTGTTACGAGTTTCCTAGTTGTTGTTGTTTTTTGACAGACAGACACCCTTTATTGGCCTTTCAGAGATAAAAGTACATTAAAATGTAGGAATACATAAAAAATGTGGCTGTCATACAAACAGCAAGAAAAAACTGATCAGTTTATAGTTTCCCTGATTTGAATTGCAGATTGAAGAAAACAGGCAACATTAAAAGTTACAGCAGAATTTTGCCCTGAGAGTAGCAACTGGACTTTGACTCTCTCAGGGAGACCACACCATGTAAAAAGAAGGGAGTTCAGAAATTTATCCCGGGTCTTAGTATAAAATGGGCAATTTAAAAGAATGTGGGAAACGGATTCGATGGCACCATGACTACAAGGGCATTGTCTAAGTTCATAAGGGATTTTATGTCATCTTCCAGAAAAGATAGCCCATGGCAATACGTTAAATCTGGCTGACTTAAATGCCCTTCTTTGATGGGGGTCAGTTAAAGAGCAAAAATAAGTAGCTGTCTGGCCCAGTGTCTAATCCCAGATGAATTGCTGCCTCAGTCAGGCACTGAAATTGAATATCTTAAAGCCTGCGTTTGATTGCATGAAATATTGTGGAGGCAGATGATGAAGGGGATCTAAAGGTCCTAAGGACCTAATTTTTTTTGGACTAATTTCAGCCAATCACACTGGCTGCTGGACCACTTACAGTGAACGACACAGCCATTCCTCAGAGCTGGAAACCACTTCTAGGGATGGGAAGTGTTGTCCAGCATTTCAGTGTCTTGGACCCCCTTCACTTCTGCAGGAGTATACCGCATACCCTGCAGTTGTGGACAGGTTTACATTGGGACCATACAGTGTAGCATCCAGAGAAGAATAAAAGAACATGAAAGACACTGCAGACTGGGCCAACCTGAAAAATCAGAAGTAGCTGAACATAGCTTAATTCAAACAGGACATCGTTTCTTATTCCCGGCACCCTAGCATTTTTTTCTGGGCCCCCTCCCTCCTGGGCTGGCCCCGAAGTGAATTAATGTAATTAACTTTGGTTTAATTAGCTGTGGCCCCCTTGAGGCCCCCTTCCAAAAAAAATCCCTAACTAGGGGCTGGGGGGAAGAAAACTCTTGCAGTCTACTTTGGTTTTTTTGTTTTAGTGAAATATGACAAATTTACAGGTCAAGTATAACAGAGGTGGAACAATCACTGTCAGAACCCTGCCTAACCCAGCAAACAGGAAGTTGCTTAAATGTTATCTACCTGCCCAAACTACTTATTTATTCAAATATTCATATCCTACTTTTACTGTGACTCAAGGCAGCTTACAAGTCATACATCTTAATAGCGTATCTCCATGTCGTTGATCGTAAGGTCCACAACCCAGTTTCTAATCTTATTATCGGGTTGCAAGCACAATTGGGAATTCCCAGGATGTTTGCACCACCACCCAACCCCGTCTGCAGCCTCTCAAGGTCTTTGGCAAGCCCACATGGCGGCCACAAGGGTCCCTCACACAAGACTGCAGGTAACAGAGTTGCATAATTTGAGCTGCGCTGAAAAGGACTGTCCACCTTGCATAAAATAAGATTTCCTCCAGGAATCAGGCAGAAGCTTAAATCTACTTTTTGTATTTTTAAAATGGATTTTGCATGTCTTGAGTGCACCAAAATGGTTGGCCAGAGACTTATAAGAACAGTCTTGCTCACCTGGGTCCCCGCCGCTGCCACCTGGCCAAGCTGGAAAGAGACCCCCCTGGGGGGGTACGGTTGCCAAATTCAGGTGGGGAAACTCCTGGATACTTGGAGGTGGAGCCAAAGGAGGACAGGGACCATCCTCCAAAGCATCCATCTTCTCCAGGGAAACTGATCTCTGTAGTCTGAAGATGAGCTTTAATTCTGAGGGACAAGACCTATTTAAATACGAAGGGTTCTTAGCACAAGGTCCCTGCCCCAAGAACCTTACAAATGGAGATGCGTGAAATTTCACCAAGATCAACGGGGTATTGAACCAGACATAAGAATACACCTTTGAAGTGTACTTCTTTAAGGAAAAAGGCCTGCAGTATCAGAAGCGGTTCTAAATCGCTGGCAGCTACATCTTCTGTACCTTGTCTAAGATCCTCAGACAGGAGTGATTCACCTGTTAAGTGCGTGTTTTTGTCCTACAGAACTGCCAGAGACTGGCATGCATGTGAAGAGTCCACACCCTGCACAGGTTCAGAGGGGTTTTTTGCATCATCCAGATACCTCTAAGCCATAATTACATCGACCCACAGGGAGTTCCGGCCTTCTGCCCAGCAATGAAAGCAGACAAACACAATTCCCAGGATGTTTGCACCACCACCCGACCCCGTCTGCAGCCTCTCAAGGTCTTTGGCAATCCCACACAGTGGCCACAAGGGTCCCTCACACAAGACTGCAGGTAACAGAGTTGCATAATTTGAGCTGCGCTGAAAAGGACTGTCCACCTTGCATAAAATAAGATTTCCTCCAGGAATCAGGCAGAAGCTTAAATCTACTTTTTGTATTTTTAAAATGGATTTTGCATGTCTTGAGTGCACCAAAATGGTTGGCCAGAGACTTATAAGAACAGTCTTGCTCACCTGGGTCCCCGCCGCTGCCACCTGGCCAAGCTGGAAAGAGACCCCCCTGGGGGGGTACGGTTGCCAAATTCAGGTGGGGAAACTCCTGGATACTTGGAGGTGGAGCCAAAGGAGGACAGGGACCATCCTCCAAAGCATCCATCTTCTCCAGGGAAACTGATCTCTGTAGTCTGAAGATGAGCTTTAATTCTGAGGGACAAGACCTATTTAAATACGAAGGGTTCTTAGCACAAGGTCCCTGCCCCAAGAACCTTACAAATGGAGATGCGTAAAATTTCACCAATATCAACGGGGTATTGAACCAGACATAAGAATACACCTTTGAAGTGTACTTCTTTAAGGAAAAAGGCCTGCAGTATCAGAAGCGGTTCTAAATCGCTGGCAGCTACATCTTATGTACCTTGTCTAAGATCCTCAGACAGGAGTGATTTACCTGTTAAATGCATGTTTTTGTCCTACAGCACTGCCAGAGACTGGCATGCATGTGAAGAGCCCACACCCTGCACAGGTTCAGAGGGGGTCTTTGCATCATCCAGATACCTCTAAGCCATAATTACATCGACCCACAGGGAGTTCCGGCCTTCTGCCCAGCAATGAAAGCAGACAAACACCAAGGAAGGAGAGGAGGAATATCTTCTCTCTTGTTCACCTTCCCCACTTGGCTTTTTCTTACAGAAAGAGGCCAGTTCCCACCCTGCAGTGGCCTAGGGGGAACCAGCCACAGAGAAAGCCGGCTTCTTGCCAAAAAGGCATTCCCATAAACACTGACAGAGACAACCGACTTCTCAAGAGGCAAACACAGGTCTCTCTGCTTTGAGAGGAGGAGATTGGATTTCTATCCCGCCCTTCACTACCCAAAGGAGTCTCAGAGCGGCTTACAATCTCCTTTCCCTCCCCCTCCCCACAACAGACACCCTGTGAGGCAGGTGGGGCTGAGAGAGCTCTGACAGAAACGGCTCTTTTTCAAGAACAGCTCTTGTCAGAACTACAGCTTGCCCAAGGTCATCCAGCAGGTGCAAGTGGAGGAGTGGGAGAATCAAACCCGGTTCTCTCAGATTAGAGTCCGTGCACTTAACCACTACGAAGAAGAAGAGGAGGAGGAGGAAGAGATTGGATTTATACCCCGCCCTTCACTACCCAAAGGAGTCTCAGAGCGGCTTACAAACTCCTTTCCCTTCCCCTCCCCACAACAGACACCCTGTGAGGTAGGTGGGGCTGAGAGAGCTCTTTCAAGAACTGCTCTTTCTGTAGAACTCAAAAAAACACAAGGCACAACTCAGCTCAGGTTGAACACTTCTTGAAGTCCAGTGATTTCTGTAAGAAAGGTTTTAAGGGCTGAAATCTCTCCTGTTGAAATTAATGGGACTGAAAAGTACCTTAATGTTGGCTGGACCATGCCCATATTGTAAGTTTATTTTCAACAATGCAGCACAACCCATTTTGTTGGTTACATGACCACAGTCATAAGATTCCAGACAAGTTAACAAAATATTATGAACACAACTGAGAGCACTTGGAGATATGGGGCTGGACCCTACAGATCTGCCCTGCTAGTGGAGGTGCCGGGGAAACAGATCCCCAAGATCCAAACCACAGAAACTTTCCAAAATGAGCACTGCAAACAGAAGGAATGTCAAAAGAGGAGGAGTTCCCCACACTTAATATTCAGGTTTTGAAAAGTATCCCAGAAGCCTCCATCGTCAGGCACAGCACAAACCGGAAACTGAACACAATGGGCATGATCCAGCCACCGTGAAGCATTTCTAAGTTCAATTGATTCCAAGGGGGAGACGGCCACAATGTGCTAACTCTCCCAGTGGGGGTGGGGAGTCAATGAAACTTAAAAATATTTGACTTTGGATGGACTGTGCCAAGGCAGCTTTTCCACATCGGTAACTAAAGTCCTGCTTCACAGAAACAAACAAAAAAGTCAAGCTACTGAGAAAAATACAATGAGGGGGGCAACATTGTCATTTTAAAAACTGCTGGATATTCCCTGTCAACCACCACCAATAGCCCAAGGCAAGCAAAGGGATAAACTGTAAGAGTCAAATACCAGTGGATTTTTGTTTCTGGATACAATGGTGAAGAAACACAGAGTGATCCTAAATAGTAAAAAGCTCAGAGTAGCACCTTTAAGACTAACACACTTTATTGTAGCATAAGCTTTCGAGACACACAGCTCTCTTTGTCAGCTGCATGGAGGGTATGAAGACACTGGCCAGAGATATTCTTCATACCCTCCATGCATCTGACAAAGAGAGCTGTGTTTCTTGAAAGCTTATGCTACAATAAAGTGTGTTGGTCTTAAAGGTGCTACTCTGGGCTTTTTACAATTTGCAGCAACAGACTAACACAGCGTAGTGATCCCGAATGCAGTTCTTTTTAGCAGAACAACACAATAACCCGCCCCTCCCCCCCCAAGGCAGAATTGAACATGTTAAAGTCTCCTTCGAGTCCATGGGCTTCAGCCTGCATAGCTGTGCATGTGACGGCGGCGGCCCTGTGCCCCTTACTGGTGACCCCTAACAGACAGGATGGCAGAGCGGTTGCAGGGACATACAGAACTCCTTCACCTGCATGAACAGGCGCTTTACGGTTACGGTACGCTGCTCTCAGGGGACTCAAAAATGTACATATTTACGTAGTTTTTAAAAAAAGGGGGGGGCATGGAATCCAAGGGCTACTCGAAACAAGGCTTGTAGGATGGCCGTCTAGTACTTCATGCTGCTGTAAGCCGCAAAGGTCTTTATGAGTTCATCTCACTGCCATTTTGAACATGCTTAAAATAAATTATATTCCACAAGCAGTACTGTGTTTTTGACTTAACAGTAAACGTAGCAAGCAAATTCATAAGAGGACTGGAATGTAAATTTTTACCTTGTACCCCCCCAAAAAAAACAAAACAAAAAACCAACAACAAATGAACATTATGGCAACTGGGAGCAAATTTTTCTGACATGCAGATTTTGAGCAGTGTGCCTGCCGTAGTTTTTCCTTTGATGCCCTCAGATTCCCATCTGTTGCATCCAACTTCCTCTACCACTGTTTGACGTGAATGAGAAAAAGGAAGGTCTCCTGTTTTCCCTGCTGAAGTACAATTGGCACCATGAGTGTGTCATGCAAGTAGGTATTAATAGACTTTTTCAAAGCCTAACTGTAACTTAAAGGTGCTCACACACAAACATGGTCCAGAGTTTGACGGAATCAAGAAGGTCCAGCTTGATGGATGAAGGAAACTCCTGAATACTCTTTGCTGCATGCGCTCAGTTGGATTTATGCTTCTGCCATTTTAAAAACAGACTTTTCAAAAAAAATAATAACAAACCGCAAGGTGTTTGCATCCCGTGTCAGCCTAGAATGGCTTATGCAACAATTCTTAGTTCAGTTGCTGCAACAAGTATCACTATGTAAAGCACAGATTTCCTTGCTGAAGACCAAGATGATATACGATCGCGGGGAGAGGGGCGGGGCGGAAATGTAGCCGAAGAGACCCTTCTTTTTAACTTCCGATGATTTCAGAGGGGGAGTGTGTAAGCATGAGCTGCTCTCCCACCCAGTGGAACGGACTGTGCCCAGGGATTGGTCCAGTGAAGAGTAAAAACTTGTTTTCCCTATACAAAGGTTTTAAGGGTCTGCTTTTTTGTCTTTTCAACATTATTCACAATATAACTTGTAGTTCTTGCAGCCAGAAAAGTGGTTCTAGAATATACATATCACAATGACATTTGCTGGACAGTTCAAGACAGTAGCCCTGTGCAGCCAGTCTGCACATTAACTCACCATGCAGGGAAGAACATCCGGAGAGAGCCCGCAGGCCACGGCACAAATGGGTGGTGAACCAATCCATGCGGGCACCCCCAGCCCCATAATCCACAATGCCGTTTTCTGATGCCACAGGAACCTCCTTCCACGTATTTGCATCATCCAGCCAACCCCGCAATCACCCTGGGGCCAGGCGGACATGCGCATGCCCCCCCTCCCATTGCCCAGTGAGTTAACACAGGGATGGGGCCCATCAACTGATCACTAGCCGGGGTGCCTCCCTCCGGGGCAAGGCAGGGGAAGGTGCTTTGCACCAGAGGACGCCACCACCACCACCACCACTTGAACAGATCTGTGGGATCGATGCTACTAAGATGCATGTAGAAACTTCCATGGAAATTTAAAATGGTTGACTGAAACCTGGCAAAAATATTGGCAGACTTCTTGAACACCAGCGCAAACAATAAAAAGACAGCTGGATCCACAGACGATCAAAACTTATTTTGGCAATGCAGACGATCTATTGTCCGTGAAGTTCTGTCACAAGCTCTGAAGAATACTCTTGTACTTAGAGGCTCTCCCCAAAAGTCAAACACGTGGCAGCCGATTCCCAGGCCCAGCAGACTCCTAGAGTGTCCTCAGATTATTCCTTGTGGGGCTTTCTTCTTGGCTTCTCTTCATAAGACTCTCCGTATTCGTTCACTCTGCTCTTATCCACAGGATAAAGCCTGGCGGAGAAAAAGAAAGGTCGGTTACACGTTCCGGCACAAAGACCCCACCTGGCCTTGGCTTCGCTGGCCGTTCCTCTCCCGGACATGCCTTCTGCTTACCTGCCCGCAGGAGCAACTGAGCAGTCCTGCAAGTGTTGCCATCGTGGCGACATATGTATGACTGTATATATTTTTACATATCAGCCAACATGGTCTATTTGTATCAGACCTCTGAGGAAGGCCTGTGAAGGCCGAAACGCGTTAGGTCTATTTCATCAGCCTTTGTATGTTTTTATATTTGTATATGAGGTGCGACTGGGCCCTTATTCGTTATTTTAATCTGTGTTGAATAAATACATGTCTATTTTTTAGGTTTCATAATTAGATTTTAAGAGTTGGCCCTCTTCTATTCTTGACTAACCTTTATAGGTTCTGAAAGCCACCGTGGGCACCACCAGCACTACTAGCAAAAGGCCCACTGATGGAGAGAGGGAGGGGTGGGACTGGCGGCGGGGGGAGACCAGGTCTGATTTTAACATCACCAAAATGCAGTTCCACATTAAAAAAATAAAATAAAAAATGACATCCCACTTTTCTCCATCATGGGGATTCACAGTGGCTTAGGACACTGGCAACCAACACACTGTGAGGCAGGTGAGACTGAGACGGGCTCAAGGTCGCCCGGCCAGCTCCCACTGGGCAGAGCTGGAATGTGGACCCCCCCCCGTCCCGAGTCCCAGCTGACACTCTCACGTGCCCCCCCGGCTCTTCCTGCAAAGCTGCTGGGAGAGGAAACTGGAGATGCAACCCTCCTCCCACCCAGCCCCAGGGAGGTAGAAGATGACGCGGAACTTTGTTTTTGGCTATTCCAAGGTGATGCATGACAGCCACCCACGCCCGGGACCCCCACGGCTCATTCTCAGGGACCCGGAGCAGCAAGCT
Source organism: Gekko japonicus (assembly GCF_001447785.1). Lineage (NCBI taxonomy): Eukaryota > Metazoa > Chordata > Lepidosauria > Squamata > Gekkonidae > Gekko > Gekko japonicus. Next base: position 154,865 of record NW_015176508.1, on the reverse strand, counting down.
GAAACCAGCTTTTCAGGCAGCCAGTCAGACCCCCTGGGGCTATCGGGGTCCTCCCCCAAAACACACCTTTGAGGGCTTCTTCTACCAGGCCTGCCTGCCTGCTGTAACTACTGGACATAAAAACTGGAGATGGGAAGCAACAACCTGGCACTCACTGCATTTTGCCCTTTGCACACGGCGGACTGCCAGGCCACACATTCACAGACACCCCCTGGGACACGACTTAGTGATATGTGCGTGTTCCACTGGTAGCCCAGCTGTTCAATAGGCCATCATCAAGCCCCACCCAGAGAATCTCAGGGTTTGGAAGGAGGAGAAGGAGAAGAAGAAGAGGATGAGGAGGAGACTGGATTTATACCCCACCCTTCAGTACCCTAAGGAGTCTCAGAGTGGCTTACAATCACCTTCCCCCTCCCCACAACAGACACCCTGTGAGGGAGGTGGGGCTGAGAGAGCTCTCTCGAGAACTGCCCTTGAGAGAACAGCTCCGAGAGAACTTGTGACTGACCCAAGGTCACACTAACAGCTGCATGTGGAGGAGTGGGGAATCAAACCCACTTCTCCCAGATTAGAGTCCGCGCTCCTAACCATGACACCAAACTTGGTGACTCTGCTCCTTACTCGCCAGTGGAATCATATGCCCACCCCCTATTACGGCCTTGTTCCCCTAACCAGCGCTGTCTGATGTTAAGGCTGGGGAACGCATGAAGTAATGCTTTTGCCGTGGTTGCTTCTGAACTCTAAAATTCATTACCAGGAAAAGCTGTCTGGATACTTGGCTTTTCCGTGGCATGTAAAAACGTTTCAAAGTGATTTGGGGATGAATCATTAAATTATACTGTACTGATCAAATAATTTGAGTTGCTGCACTGTACAATTGCTGATTTGTTTTAAACGGTTCTTGAT
>NW_015176508.1:150989-153639 GCF_001447785.1 Gekko japonicus | reverse complement strand
TTTCCAAGCCGAAGAGCCAGCGCTGTCCAAAGACATTTTCCGTGGTCATGTGGCCAGCATGACTAGACACTGAGGCGCATGGACCGTGATTACCTTCCCACTAAAGCCGTACCTATTTATCTACTTGCAATTTCTTGCTTTCAAACTACTAGGTTGGCAGGAGCTGGGGCTGGAAAGGGGAGCTCATTCCGTTATGCGGCACACTCGGGTCCCGAACTGCCGAGCTACCGACCTTCCGGTCTGCAGCTCAGCGTCTTAACCTTTGAGCCACCGCGGCCCCAGTGCACACTGGAGTAGAGGACAGCTATGCTGCCTGTTCCCTTTTGACCTGACCTTTCAGGAAACACCAAACTGGCTCCTGTCTTCTGTGACACTATTATTTCTATAGGCAGGCACTTTATAAAAACAAAACAGGAGGCGATTCCTATCTGCAAGTGTACAACCTAAACAAGAGAGATACAGGAGGGTCCAGGAAACAGAAATCACTCGACAACAGACACCCTGTCTGAAAGAATCGAAATGAAAGGAGGAATAAAAAACCCTGAGGAGGAAAGCAGAAAAGGGTGCTGTGAGAAACTTCTCAAAAAGCGAGAAGCAAAGCAGCTTCATGGTGCCACGAGTGCTGGAGTGGGACTGAGCAAGCCCTCGCCGAGGGGTCCCAGGCAGGCAGACCTCCCTCCCGTCTCCTCACCTGCCCTCAGAGGCCAGCAGGGCAGTCGGAAGCGGAGTCACACCTCTGAAGGGGGCCGGCTCTGCCTAGGACTGCCCTCTGCATCCGGGGAAGGGGGGCTTCCTCCCCCTACCCAACGCCTCCTTCATGGAATCCCCCCCGCCCTTTGGCCCCAACAGACAACTTCAGTTAGCACGAGCCAGGATCTGAAGCTCGCTTTCCTCACTAATGCAGGCCACACAGAAACTAAAACGTTTTTCATTTTTGTCCAAAAGAGTTAACTGTGGAACACAAGTAAGAAAAAGGCACACCATCTTTGGTAAAGGTAGACCAGGAGCACCACATCATCTCTGAAACACGCCAGCCGATGAGATGTTGGCATCGTGATGATAAAGGCAAAAATATCATCAATGAAAGTGTTGAATGCCTGGAAGAAAAAGGAAATGCACAGGAGCATCTGGGAGGCTTTTCTTTTTACACCTTCATGCTGCTACTCTTGGTAAGGTTGAACTCTTATATGGTTGCCACAATGAGGATTTTTAAAGACTGGTTTGCTGACTGCGAGCAACTACAAGAATCTGTTGTTGCTGCCTGGGCTTTGGGCCTCTGCTGCTGTGGATGAAATTGGACTGGAGCATTATTCTTTCATTTTTAGCATGTTTATGATTGTGTCTTGCGCTTGGATCTTACTGTCAGCTGCCCCGAGAGGCACTGCGAGGCCAGAAGGAGGGAATACAAACATTTAACATCACCAGTCTACTATCTTTCGGAATGCAGCATTTGCATGTTATTTGGAATGTACCAAGCTCCAAGCAGGTTGTCAATTCTGTGTTTTTGCAGCGTCCACAAAGGGCCCTAAACGATAAGCAGCCAGTTTGAAAAGCAGGATGAAATCAGATCCGTCAGCCAAAGACCTTCCCTTGGTCCCTTCTCATCCACAACACTTCACTGTGTATTAACTGAAATTGAGCAGGTGGGAGGAGGAGGAAAGGTTCGAGTTCAGAAGGTACCAAACCCCCATTTGCAAAGATATGCTACGGTTCAACCCGCGTAATGTTTACAAAAGGGAATGAATCATAAAATGGGCCCTCAGTATCAATAAAACTTGAAGCATCAGGCATTAAGGGAGAAGCCGTGGTTCGGTGGCAGCACACTTCCTTTGCAACGTGGAAAGACTTGGGTTCAACCCCTGGCCTCTCCAGTTAAGGGAAAGAAAGACCAAACTCTGCCCAAGCCCCTGAAAAGCTACCACTGAACGAGATGGGGCAACAGCCTGCCTTGGTGTAAGGCAGCTCCAGATGTTTGACTGTGGGGAGAAACTAAAGGAGTAGGCAAGAGAAGTCAGTGATGACGATGGCCATCTAAGCTGTCCTCGGGGGGAGGCCAGGCTCCAGAACTGCAGGCCGGCAGAATGTGTGACCCACCCAGGGTCGGTCCCTTCCTCTTTGCAGAAAGCCAATACAGATCAATCTACAAAGGGACATCAATATATGACCTGCATTTGGTTTGAATCCTGCACAATTTACGACCTATTAAGAGATTCCGGCACACACAACCGAGACCTTCTCCAGTATCTTAGGTCCATATGCAGTTGTTCAAAAATCTAGTGTTACAGAGTATCAGACATGTAGTAGTCATTCAAAAGAGCACAAAGACTACCCTGGCTACTCATTTCCACCAGATTAAGGCTGCGATCACGCACACTAAATAATCCATTTTCAATCCATTTTCATTGCGCTTTCCAACTGGATTTTACTGTATGAACCAGGGCCGGCTCACTCACTAGGTGAACTAGGCAATCGCCTAGAGCGGGGTGGCCCTTAGGGGCACCAAACTGCACCCGGCCCCGTACTCTGGGAGTTTCTTGATTATTTGTGTTTTTCATTCTTCCTAAAATGCATTTATTTTTGAAAATTGGTGGGCACATGAGGGGGGGGGGGCAGAAGGGATTCTCGCCTAGGGTGCAAAATAAGCTGGAGC
>NW_015176508.1:146622-150193 GCF_001447785.1 Gekko japonicus | reverse complement strand
TCACTACCCACAGGAGTCTCAGAGTGGCTTACAAACTCCTTTCCCTTCCACTCCCCGCAACAGATACCCTGTGAGGTAGGTGGGGCTGACAGAGCTCCCTCGAGAACAGCTCTGAAAGAACATATGACTGACCCAAGGTCACACCAGCAGCTGCATGCGGAGGAGGAGTGGGGAAGCAAACCCGGTTCTCCCAGATTAGAGTTTGCGCTCCTAACCACTACACCAAACTGACAATAGCAGGTGAATGACAACATCAGGTGGGATTGGATTAGGTGTGACATGTGGAATGGTAGCAGGGGTGGAGAAATCAGCATTGGTAATGAGACAGGAAACCTAGGTCTCAATTCAGTCCACTTTCCAATATATAGGACAGATGGACTCCCACTCTAGCTGTATCTGAAGAAGTGAGCAGTGACTCACGAAAGCTCCTCCCCTGCCACGAATTTTGTTAGTCTTTAAGGTGCTACTGGACTCTTGCTCTTTTCAACTGCTACAGACAGACTAATATGACTAAATAACAAGAAACAAGAGTAGTAACACATTTATTGTTAGTCATGAGACCTGCATACACAATCAACGTATGTGTGAGTGAGTGTTTAACTTGCGTGTTATGTGCCCTCAAGTTGCTTACGACTTATGGTAAAAATATGAATTGATGACGCCCAACACAGCCTTTTGCTAGCAGCCTTGCCCAAGTCTTGCAAACGGAAGCAAGCGTCATGGCTTCCTTGATTTGAGCCAAACCGGTCACGGCTTCCTTAACTGGGTCAAACCAGCTCATGCTGGGTCTTCCCTCTTTTCCTGTTGCCTAAACTTTTCCTATCAAGACCTCTTTTCCTGTTGCCTTCAACTTTTCCTATCAAGACTGTCTTTTCTAGTGACTCCTGTCTTCTTATAATGCGACCAGCAAACCCTGTGTCCTGTGCTTTGGATGATCATGCAGTTTGGCTGTAGCCAGACAAGTTTCTAGGAGGGCTGTGTTAGAAAGAATTCCCCTTTGAGAGCCATCTCAGATAGCATGCTTCCAGTAGACACCAACAAAAACATAACCCCTCCCTGCTGAAATACACAAATACTTACCATTAACAAAGCTGTTAATCAACCATGAGTACCAGCTGTCAAGAAAGGGGGAAAAAAATAACTATTTTCATTCTTAATTTAATATAGAGAACATTTAATATTTCCCTATTCTGCATTCTGGTAAAGTGGATCTGATCACTTTTTCCCCTACCAGAAAACGATACACATGTTTAAGGAAAGGGCCAAACCAAATACCAAAGGTTGACAGGGAGCCAGGAGGGGCATATCTGCGAAACAAACAACCCTCTTTGAGTTGCCAAGGCAGGTAACCGCCCCCGCCCCCCCCCGGTCTTGCCTGACTGAGTCACAGTAATCCATGCAACGGTTGCCTCTGGGTTAGATTACCGTAACTCACTCTACTCAGGGGGGCTACCCTTGAGACCCGAAAGTTACAACTGGTCCAGAATAGGGCGGCACAGGTTCTCATCGGAACCCCTTCAACAGCACATATCCAGCCGGTGCTCCGCCAGCTGCACTGGCTCCAGGTTGAATACTGGATCAGGTTCAAGGTTTTGGTATTAACCTTCAAGGCCCTAAACGGTCTGGGACCAGTGTACTTTCAGGACGGCCTCTCCTTGTATACCCCCCCCCCAAAGAGCACTGCACTCAGCGGAGAAAAATCTGCTCAAGGTCCCTGGCCCCGGCCTTGCAGAACTCTCTGCCAAATGACACCTGTGGCCTGGCGGGACCGGGGCTCGTAAGGCAGAGATGTTCCGCCAGGCCTACGGCTGAGGACAGCAACATTTTTTTAATTAGCCTGGCCTCCTTCCAGTTCCCCCCCACTTGGGGTAAGGTAACTGCGGTGGCTCAAGTGGTTAAGACGCTGAACTGCAGGCTGTAGAAGGTCAGTAGTTCAGCAGTTCAAGACCCGGGTGCTGCAAGACAGGGTGAGCTCCTGTCTCTAGTTCCAGCTCCTGCCAACCTAGCAGTTCGAAAGCAAGAAATTGCAAGTAGATAAATAGGTACCACTTCGGTGGGAAGGTAACAGCGTTTCGTGCGCCTTGGTGTTTAGTCATGCCGGCCACATGACCACGGAAACATCTTCAGACAGCGCTGGCTCTTCGGCTTTGAAACGGAGATGAGCACCGCAACCCTAGAGTCGGATTCGACTGGCTTTCGAGCAAGGGAACCTTTACCTTTTAACTTGATTCTAGACGCCATCTGGAATGGTCATTGCAACTGCTTTATTGTTTTTAATCTGTTTTAAATTTGATGATGATGATGATAATAATAATAATAATGATTGTATCCCTAATGTTGTACACCGCCCCGGGCCCCAAGTATGGGGAAGGGCGGTTTAGAAATCAAATAAATTAATAAATAAAATAATAAGGGTTTCCAGACCATAAAAGGAATCACATTATAAAGTGATGGTGTAGACAGACAGGATGGGCAGGATCCTAGCATTTACCAAAGGAGAGGTCAAAGTGTGCATTGTTTTCAAAATTGACTGAAGACCAGTAATTAAAAATAGACATTAATCCTTCAGAATAATAATAAAAAATTCTTCTCTGAACAAATGTACCTTTTTTGATTTATAGAACTGCAAGTGAACGATTCATGCTTATGCAACCAAAATTTTAAGCTGTACATTACATACTTTTGAAACAATTCACAGCACTTTACCTTTTGTATTTGACATTCAGCAAAGAATAAGCTGCACCTCCAATACACAATGGGTATAGCAAATATGACAAGTACTTCATGGCCTGAGAAAGGAAAGGAACATTATTTGTAGACAATCCCGTCCTACCTTACGGTACATTTGAATCCTACTCCTCTGTCAAGGAAAAGGGAGCAACCCCCCCTCCCCGATCTACTGGCTCTGTGAGACTGGTTGGGTCAGAGCCAGGGCAGGGGGCAGGTCTACAATTCAGAGGGGGGGGTATTCAGAACTTTGGGAGGCACTGAGGATTGCAGGCCGCCCCGTCTTCACACTTGCCGTGGCTTCCGACAGCTAGAGGAGGAGAACCATTCCCTGCTGTTCATCCTGCCCTTAGGACAAAACCCCAGATTTCTCCCCAGTGGCATTACAGAAAACAGAAGGTATACGGGTCTGAGATCGGTGCACTGTAGGCATATATCATAAATACACATAACATAAAGTTGCCTTGACATTACACGAGTTCTGTATATTAGTAGATGGTATTTTAATATAGTCTTTATATATATTTTAATATAGTCTTTTGTTTTAAACTAGGGGTGTCAAACATACGGCCCACAGGCCGGCCTCTGCGAGCCTCCAATTCGGCCCGAGAGCAACTGCCTCTCTGCTGCTTCCTGCTTCTAACGTTGCAGCTCCTTTTGGCCAGTCTCTCCTATTTCCTGCTTCAGAGGAGAGAAAGAAAGCCTTCCCTCGATTGGCTGAGGGCCCCTCCCCCCTCCTCCTCTGGGGAGGGAGGAGGAGGGAAAAAGCCAGGGGGGGGGGATGGCACCTCGTGGGAGTTTTAAGCAGACAAGCAATGTTTTATTCCAGGTATGAGTTTTTGGG
>NW_015176508.1:143176-146607 GCF_001447785.1 Gekko japonicus | reverse complement strand
AGTCCCATGGCACTTGGAGAGATCCCTCTTTCCATTTCTAACAGATGGTTGGGGGGGGGGAAGAGAAACCTAACAGCACAGCTTGCATTCCTTATTAGTGAAAGGGAGCAAGAGTCCAGGAGCACCTTCAAGACTAACAAAATTCGTGGCAGGGGAGGAGCTTTTGTGAGTCACTGCTCACTTCTTCAGATACAGCTGGAATGTGAGTTCTTCTGTCCTTATATCTTGGAGAGTGACGTGATTTCAGACGCCAAATGACAACTAGAGAGCAATTGAGCCAACAACTTGAGATAGAGAGCAATTGCTAGCCAATTAAAAAAAATTGACAACAGCAGGTATTGGTAATGAGAGAAGAAACCTAGGTCTCCATTCAGTCCAGGAATTTGCATTGTCTTGAGCTTTGTGATCAGTTGCAATTCAGCAGTCTCTCTTTCTAATCTCCCTTTGAAATTCCTTTGTCAGAGAACTGCCACTCTTAGGTCAGCAACTGAATGCCCTGGAAGGTTAAAATGTTCCCCCACTGGTTTTTGAATCTTGTGGTTTCTGATAGTGGTAGAAAGAGTAAGAGCCCAGTAGCACCTTTAAAGACTAACAAAATTGTGGTAGGGTGTGTGCTTTTGTGAGTCACTGCTCCCTTCTTCAGACTTATTGCCATTTATTCTTTGCATCCTCTTGTACCAAATTGAGACCTAGGTTTCCTGTCTCAGTACCAATGCTGATATCTCCACACCTTTGTATATCACACCAGTGCTGATAGCTGCATATGCAATCACGCCTGCTATTGCCATTTGGCATCTGAAATCATCTTTATAAAGGCATCTCTGGTACCTTGTGTTGAAAGATGGCACACATGGCCCAGCCCGACAAAGTGACATTTATGTCAGATCCGGCCCTCATAACAAATGAGTTCGACACCTCTGTTTTAAACGGTTGTCTGTGGGAAGGGTGGTATGGAAGCCTTAATAATAACAATAATAATAACAATAACAGCAACAACAATAATAATAATATTAGCAACAGTGGTGCTGACCCACTTCGATCCAGGTGTCTCCAGAGGTCATCCGTAATGGAGTTATCCTCACAATAACCCTATGAGGTAGGTGAGGCTGAGAGACTGTGACTGGCCGAAGGTCACCCAGCCAGCTTCCATGGCAGAGTGGGAATCTGAACCTGGGCCTCTCAGATACTATCCTGACACTCTTATTCACACACCACACTGTCTCTCAGTTTGAATGGGGGTAATGGCTAGTTTATAGGGATTGTGTTCAACGGACAGTGTACCCGGATGATGATGCATGGCAATCCATGTCGCCAGGAGAAGCAAAGATCATTCAGGACCAGACTGTTCCTACCCACTTCCTGGAAAGCTACGGAATTTCAGGTGTCTGCCAAAATCTGAGCTATGAAAAAGTCACGTGTGCCCGGCTGATCCCACTTGCTGCCAATTTCTGTCATCCTTCCCATACCAGACTGATCACTGTTTTACACTGCGTGATCTGCCTTCAGTCTCCATAAGAAAGGCGGACGTATAAATGACACAAGTGAAAATAAATTGAAAATCAGTGTTTCAGTGACATCTGTGTCTGAACATGCAGTCTGATGAGAACTTACGGCAGTCTCTTTCTGCAGCTGCCCCCCTCCCCGTGCCCATCTTATTTCCCTTTACTCATCTGTGCATTTGAGGCCGTTACGAAGGAGATCAAACAAAGTCCTGAGATGCCACCTCAGTGGTCTGCCGACAAGACCTGGCTCCCACTCCTGCCTGCCCTAACCCAGTGGTCCCGTGGCATGACCTCTCTGATTCATTATCCCTATTTCTCAGCTGTTCTGCTCAGTTCAGAACTACGCTATGTTTCAGATGCATCTTACCTGGTTGTCATACTCCTCCATTTTCTTTTCGGATTCGGTGAAGTCTCCAAACTATTCAAAACACAGGGACAGAAGCAGTCAAGATGGGAAGGCAGAACATAGAATCACAGAGCTGGAAGGGACCTCCGGGGTCATCTAGTCCAACCCCCTGCATCAAGGTATTCTGGATGTTAGACATTCTATTCTTTCAGAAAGAAAGCAATAATTATAGAATCAAATTATTGCCTAAACCTGGGATCAATAACAAGGTCCCCCCACCCAAAGCTGCTTAAAAGTGGGGGAAAGTGTTAGATGCTTCATTTCCCACTGCCACTGGGTTGAATTCAGGCAGCATTTTCCATTAGTGGGAGGCGCTTCCCTGCCTTCTCTCGCTACTGCAAAGAACTGCCCCTTTGGATCCAACTCCTTTTGCAGCCCCCGTAGCTGTCCCAAGTACAGTTTGGCCCGCCCTACCCGCCTAGTACAATTACGGCTAATTTGAGGGGAAAAGGCATGAATGGGATGAGTGCATGTAAAATACTACCATACCTTAACTCTGGGCATCAGCCCTCCCCATTCGAACGTCATCTTCAGGGCTTTCTTCACTTTCCAAAGCTGGAAAACGAGATCACTACATTAATACCTTGGTGTGAAAGTTTTCTTTACTTTCAACACCATTATGGTGCAGCCACACGTGGACTACGTATGCCACTCAGTCGCCTCACGGTTTCACGGCCTTCAGCCCAAGGAGATGAGGCAGGACTGATTTTTATTTTAAACATTTCTATCAGTCCATCAGGAATGAGACAGTGGCCACAACCCCCATGAAACCAGATCGCTTTCCCCACAGAACACGGTAAAAGTTATTTCAATATTATTTGTTCATCAGGTCACCTAAGCGCTGGAAGAATGGTCAGTGGTTGCAAGCTCAGACCCATGACTTTGGAGAAATGAAATAACTTCCGAGAAGCTGTTATTAGTAACGTACGTTGAGCCCTGGGCATTTTTCCCTGACTGAGATGGCCCACACCTGAGCTGGCAGCATTATCAAGGCTTAACGTGAGAATGGGATATTCCTTCACAGCTACTTCCATGAATTCAAAACCGCAGATGCCCAAACACAAGAGGGGAAGTGGTTGAAATCGGTGAGCCTGCCATTCTTATAAAGCGGCTCATCGTGTCTAGGTTTCGTGGGAAGCTTCTTACTTTCCCAGCTTCTGCAGCCGTTAGAAACTGGCAAATGCCCGCGCGCGGGAGCCCTTCTAATTGGGCACTACGTGGGTGTGGGTGTGTGTGTGCATACGAATGTCCTATATCCTATTATGCGCATAGGTAACCCGCCATTCCTAACAGTGTTCATGTTACTGCATCTATAGCTTTTCAATAAAAGTAAAACCTTCCTAGAAGCGTGTATTTCGTTGTCTTGCTGTGGATCCTGACATCACCCCTATATGGTGGGTGACAGAACTCTCAGAGAGAAATGGCAACCAGAGCTGTGCTTCAGGGGCAGTTCTGGGGGAAATGAAGCCGACTCGCCAAATGTATAGTCCAGCACAAGGCCTATCTCTGCTTGGATTTCTCGG
>NW_015176508.1:107792-143066 GCF_001447785.1 Gekko japonicus | reverse complement strand
GGAAGAGCTGAGGGGTCTTTAGGCCTGTGCCCAATCCCCCCGGAAGTCTCAGAAGCCCAATGGGTCCCTGGGGGCGCTGGTGCCCCTACGGAGCTTCTTGCTCATCCCCAAGACCAACAAAACCAGAATAGCAAAGTGAATTTTGATGAATAAATAATATTAAATAATTCAGATTGCAGGACCAGACTTTTCTTAGTGGAGAAGTCCGTTATTAATGCAAAGTATACCCCAGCCTTGACAATGCTTAACTTAGAAGAGAAGAGATTGGAATTATACCCCATGGCCCTTCACTCGGAGTCTCAGAGCAGCTTACAAACTCCTTTCCCTTCTCCTCCCCACAACAGACACCCTGGGAGGTAGGCGGGGTGAGAGAGCTCTTTCCAGAACTGCTCTTGAGAGAACAGCTCTGACAGAACTATGGCTTGCCCAAGGTCATCCAGCAGATGCAAGTGGAGGAGTGGGGAATCAAACCCGGTTCTCCCAGATTAGAGTCCGTGCACTTAACCACTACACCAAACTGGCTGGATTGTTGGAATGGTTTTCACTTAGCTTTTGGGTGTCATCAGTACTAATAAAACTAGCTCACTAGTTCAACTTACACACTGCTGCAAAAGTCAAAGTGTTGATTCAATCCAGTTTTACAGACAACTGGGTAGCATTGGCTTAAACCCACACATTCTTTGTAAACTGCTCTGAGGGCCAGGCAGCCTGCACTTAACTTACGGCACGCCGCGTGCAGACATGTGCGACAACTCACCTCGATCAGTGCCCCGACACCTGCTGGAATCAGCACCAACAAGCTCGTTTGCTCATCCAAGAGGAAAAGAAATATGACCACGGTGCTGAAGCATCGCCAAAGCACTGCAGGAAGCGGGGAAAATACATTAATGCATGGTGTGTGTTAAAGGATGGCCATTTCTGTTTGGAGAACTCTACAGTGTTGTTCTCCCAATAGACCCTCACTTGTTTTTACAGTAGTTCCCAGATGGAACAACCACAGGAAAATGAGAAGGACGGTTCCAGAAGACACTGCCCAGCCTTTGCGGCTGAATAACAACTAACATTTAGGGTTTGCTCAAGGAAGGCAGAACTGGACAGAATTCTGATAGCCGAACGCCTACGCTAACTTCCTCAAGTTAAAACTTAGTTGCACTTAGGTCTTAAAAAGGTAAAGGTCTCCCTTGCTCGAAAGCCAGTCGAATCCGACTCTAGGGTTGCGGTGCTCATCTCCGTTTCAGAGCCAAAGAGCCAGCGCTGTCCAAAGACGTTTCCGTGGTCATGTGGCCGGCATGACTAAACACCAAGGCGCACGGAACGCTGCTACCTTCCCACTGAAGTGGTCCTTATTTATCTACTTGCAATTTCTTGCTTTCGAACTGCTAGGTTGGCAGGAGCTGGAACTAGAGATGGGAGCTCACTCCGTCATGCGGCAACTCAGGTCTCAAACTGCTGAACTACCGACCTTCCACAGCTTGCAGTTCAGCGTCTTAACCACTTGAGCCACCGCAGCTTAGGTCTTACACCTGGTAATAAAAAGGCAGCGAGATCTAACTGCAGAGAGGGGAGCCCATCCTCTGTAAGTCAGAGGGCATTTAAAATGTTTTGGACATGCCGCCTGACTGGAGCAGTGACTCATGCAGAGACAACATGCCCTGGAAGCTCTGCTGTAGGTTTTGTGCCCTTGGGAAACTTGAATGGCAGGGACACAGAGCGGGAAGTTCCTCAACGTCGCCCTGCCACGTTGTAACTTCCTCTTGAGTGAACTTCACGAAGGGATGTCCTCATACACTTCGGAGGCCAAATGAAAAACTAATCAGCAGTGCTCCACCAGCTTTTTAGATTTGCAAGATCCTTAACCTGAAAGTTTTATCTGGGAACGGACATTTTTAAGTTGCTGTCGTCATTTTTAAGGGTGTTCTAATTCTAGAAACAAGGAGAAAATAAAAGGGCCCTACTAGTCACTGAGAGATAAAAATAAGGCCAAGGCTGATGGTGCAAGTTAAAGAATAATAAAATATTTTATTAGCCAAAAATTCCTTATGTGTTTTGCCAACAAGTTTCTTCAGGAGAATCTGTTAGCCTTTCAGTGTTCCTTCAACAAGAGCACAAGATCAGGATCCAATTACCAGTGGAAGTACCGTTTAATATATATCAGTGACTTGCACTTTGGCCTTATTTTTATCTCTGATTTTAGAAACAAAATGGATCTAAAGGTACTCTCCCACTAGCATAACAGCTTCCATTGGCACAGGAATATGGCTTTTTTCCCCTGCTTGCCCAAATGGGCAAGGTTTATTAATTTTTTAAAGAATTACACAAAACAAAACAAAAAAGAGCAATCCATTTTTAAAATATCTAGACCTTGTCTCGCTCACCACATCGTTAGATACATAGTTCCCTTTTCCCCCTTGATTTTGTAACACAACAAATATCATTAAACAAAAATCTATTCCCAATATACAGTTCATTTTTCTATATCCTCTCTGCTATATCTCATTTTGTCTATACTACACTATTATTAATCAATTTTTTAATCATAGAAAATAGAAATGGAAAGAAGCAGGTGTTTCACAGCAATTTGACAGTTCTGATTTGGGCACATATTTCTTATGTAATAGCAGTCTGGTCCCTTAAAGATATTCTTTCATATTTTTAACGACATGAACTTCCAAAATACTTCCTAACTTAAACATAAATCATTACATCTTCTCTAGGTAATCAGCCCATTACTTTTACTTTTTCTCTGCAAAGCTCACTCTGATAAAAAAAAATTATACGGCAGTTTGCTTATCAGCCATCAGTTAAAATATTACAGATATCCCAAACATGTTGTTTCACACAGACCAACCCTTACTTATAAGTTTCACTAATCAATTGAGACACTAAAGATAGTCAATATTTGTAACCACAGATTATATTTTAGTCAATCATTTTTCAAATGTCAATGTAAGTTCAAAGAAAAGAAAGAACAAATAAATAATATATGAACAGGTATTTCTCAGCAGTTAGTGTTCCACTTTAAATAGATCTTTATCTCATTGACCAATTAAACCAAGCAAACAGTCAAGATATTTTTGTATATAAATTCAAGAAAGAGAAAAAGAAATAGTACATAAACAAGTATTTCTTAGCAGTTATGGTTCCACTATAGATAAATCTTTATCTCCTTAATCAGTTAACCCATGCAAACGGTCAGGAATATGGCTTTTCGCCAAGCCCCTCCCCCCGCAAACCCAGACGTGACTCTCAGGAGGCAGAAGACTGCCTCTGTGCAAGCTCCACTCGACTGATGTATTCTGAACCCAGCCCAATATTTACAACGGTCACAGCCAGTGCTCCCTCTAAGCTGAGTTAGTGTGAGCTGGCTCTCAGTTTTTTAGCCTCCAGCTCATACATTTTTGTCTTAGCTCAGGAAGGAGGGCTCCAGAGCAGACTAATTTAATGCAGTAGCCAAATCGCTGGCTCACAACTTTAATGCCAGTAGCTCACAAAGTAGAATTTTTGCTCACAAGACTCCACAGCTTAGAGGGAACATTGGTCACAGCTGCATTTTTATTACTGCACACTTCCTTGGGCCCTGGCAACAACAAAAAGTTATTCTAGAAAATGTAAACGTGCAGCATACCTGCTTTCGTAGACATGCCAATCATAGTTTTCTTTTTGGTCCAAAAGCTGATGTCATTTTTGAACGCGAGGAAGTCAAAGAGAAGCTGCAAACATCAAACACAGTTTTGCAGCATTAACTCAGAGCTGTCATCAGACGCATGCAGGACAACTGTAATCGCACCAAGAACAGCCTAAAAAGTTAAATCCACAGAAGTGGCGAGCTCACCTGACCAGGTCTACGTTTGAGGCCCACCAGCAGCCCCAAAGAAGACAACTTCACAAGAGTGTCCTGCCTGGCTGCCTTTAAGTGAGTCTTAGTTTTCACACTCATTTCCAAACCTTGATTTAACATTTATTTATTTACTGCATTAGACTTATAGCCCACCCTCCCCTGCAGAACACAGCTCAGGGCAGGTAACATCATATAAAACATTATACAATTAAAACCTTATTACATCTAAATATAATAAATAACATAAATATCACAAAAATACAATCAACCGTAACGTTAAAAGATGGTGTAAAATCCCAGGGAGGGGGGGGTATATCGCTTAATGTTGGTCTAGACTTGAAGAAAGGGGAAGGAAGCAGGAGGAAGGAGGCCCATCAGAGTTGGAGAACCGTCGCTGCCCTCAACCATAGTCCTGGTGGAACAACTCCCTTTACAGGCACCGTGGAATTGCATTAGATCCCGCAGGGCCCAGATCTCAGCTGGAAGAGGGTTCCACCAAAAGGGCCCTGGCTCTGTTTGAGGACAGCTGGACACTCTTTATGCCGGAGCCCACCAGTAAGTTTTTGTCACTTGAGCGTAACGGTCTTTGGGGGATGTGCCAGGAGAGGCGGTCCCGAAGGTATGCTGGTCCCAGACTGTTTAGGGCTTTGAAGGTTAGCATCAAAACCTTGACTCTGATCCGGTGTTCGACGTGGAGCCAGTGCAGCTAGAGGAGCACCGGTTGCATATGGGCTCTAAAAGAAGTCCCCGTAAGAACATGTGCAGCTGCATTCTGGACCAGTTGCAGTTTCCGGGCCAGTCTCTAGGGTATCCTTACACAGAGCGAGTTACAGTAATCTAGCCTGAAGGTGACCATTGCATGGATCACAGAGTAGAATCATAGAATTACAGGATTGGAAGGGGCCATACAGGCCATCTAGTCCAACTCCCTGCTCAATCTGGGCAAGGGGCGCATGTAGATGTTAAACAGCATCGGGGAAAGTACTGCCCCTTGAGGCACTCCGCAAACCAGTTGTTCCCCTAGTGCCACCCTTTGTCCCCAACCCTGAAGGAAGAAACTGAGCCATTGCAAGGCAAGCCCCTGAACTCCAGAGTCAGCAAGACGGTGGATCAGTAGCTGATGGCCGACTGTGTGGAACGCTGCCGACAGGTCTAACAACAGCAGCACTGCCAACCCGCCTCGATTCAGGTGCCTCCGGAGCTCGTCCGTGAGGGCGACCAGTACAGTCTCCGTCCCATGTCTATGATAATCATCTATCAGCTCATCCAGTGAGTCACCAAGGGGAATCTGATCCCGCAGAGCATTCTGGAACCCAACTGGGTCCATTAGTCCCCACGGGGCAAGCATAAATCTGCTCACCCCCATTTGGAGGGAGGGGCTGGGATGCCCAAGCGGGCCTTCAGGGCAAAGTGGTCCAGCCACGGCACGGTATCTATCACAACCACACTCCCATCTATCCCCCATCTATCCCCATAGCAAAGATCAAACCTAGTGTGTGGCCTGCTTGAAGTGTGGGACCTGATCCAGTGCTGCCATGGAAGACACCATGTCTGTAGCCTGCGAGGAGGCTGTGACTTCAGCTCAGGCAGGATGTGGCTCCAGAGCAAACTAATTTATGCAGGAGCCAAACCGCTCGCTCACCACTTGAATGCCAGGAGCTCACAAAGTAGAATTCTTGCTCACAAGACTCCGCAGCTCAGAGGGCATATCGATAGTAAGCCCACCCAGCTTCCAACTCCAGGTGCCAGCTCAGTTCTTCACAGGAGCTAAATTGCTGGGGCCACCCGCCCACCCGCAGAGAGCCCCCAGCTTCTCAGGGCCGTCCCAGAACCCAGCCAGTCCTTGATTGATTCAGGGCGGCCAGCATCAGTCAGCTGCCCCGTCGTCCAGTCGGCTGCCTGAGAGGACCCACCGAGGGTGCCCGGGGGGTCTCTCCAAAACATCCGGTGATCTCTGAGAATTGTCACAGTCGCTTGTCAAATGTTGCCAGCCAGCCCAGTCCCTCTGAGCCAACAGCAAACTTAGTTCAGCTTGGCCCAGACAGGCAAGTACGTCTGATGATAAAATGCACACACATCAGTTGTGTTCTACACAGGAACAGATTCAGAGATTTGACATCCTAAACAGCAAATGCCGAGGTGTACATAGACCACTTACGTGGAATGCTGCCACAAAGAATGTCAGAGCAAGAAGGTAGAGGTTGGTGTCCACAAAAATTCCCTTTACTTCGTCAGCATCTTTTTCCGAGAAGCCTATAATAAAGAGTAAGGCAGCACAGGGGTTACCAGAAAGCTGAAGCAGGTTTCCTAGAACTCTAAGCGGCTCAGATCTGAAATTGTGAATACAAGCATTTTCTCTCTCTTTACATTTTCAGGTCGGTTAAGTATTAAGGGAATATTACAATTATCTCGTATCATCAATTAATTGCACCACGCAGAAATGAAATGGCAATTAAGAGCTGATACATGTTAATTGCTGGAAGGGTACTAATGTGTTAGGGGAGGGACCATCAATGAGGCAGAAAGTCTTTGGAACTTTATAGGAAAGCTCAGCAGCAGCAAGCCATGACCTTTTACCGAGAACATATTCGGAACTTTCAAGGTATTATGCGACAGAATAGAAAAATGCCATACAAAACCCTGTGTTATTTATTAAATGCATTAAAAAGGTAAAGGTTCCCTTGCTCGAAAGCCAGTCGAATCCGACTCTAGGGTTGCGGTGCTCATCTCCGTTTCAAAGCCGAAGAGCCAGCGCTGTCCGAAGACGTTCCCGTGGTCATGTGGCCGGCATGACTCAACCCCAAGGTGCAAGGAATGCTGTTACCTTCCCACCGAAGTGGTCCCTATTTATCTACTTGCAATTTCTTGCTTTCGAACTGCTAGGTTGGCAGGAGCTGGAACTAGAGACGGAAGCTCACTCCGTCATGCGGCACCCGGGTCTCGAACTGCTGAACTACCGACCTTCCACAGCCTGCAGTTCAGCATCTTAACCACTTGAGCCACCGCAGCTCCATTAAATGCATTACGGGCTGGCTAAGATGGGAAGGGGGCCACGATTCAGTGGCAGGACAGCTGCTTGGCAAGCGGAGAGTCCCAGGTTCAATCTCAGGCATCGCCAGTTAAAGATCAGGGAGTCGGTGATGGAAAAGACCTGGGGCCCTGGAGCGCCACCGCCGGGCTGAGCAGAGAAGGCAGGCCACTGACGGACCTGAGGCCTGGTTCAGTATACAGCAGCTCTGTGCATTTATGTACGTTGTCGAGAAACAACAGTGCCAGGGAAAGCGGAAGGCAGCCGGAAGAGAAGAAGACAGACCGGCTCCGTCAAGGAAGCCCTTTGCAAGACCAGAGCAAGGCTGTGAACCAGGGGACACTTTCGGTTGTGTCCAGTCAGAAGCCACTTGACGGCACTTAACACATATATCCGTTATGTACATATGATGTACGTGAGACACAGGCCGAGCACAATCAACCACCTGCGGAAGAAACTGGGGAAGACACCCGCTGCCTCTGAACCATGCCCATCGTGGGCACTGCAGAAGGCTGGTGGGGGAAACTTAACTGACTGGTGAAAAACTTTTCTGAGGGCAGATGCGAGGCCAGAACTTGTCTCCCAACCATCTCCCCCCCCCATTTTTCTGTGGAAGAAGATTCCAGTCACCACATCTGCTACACGTGTGGACTTGGTCCCTGTTTCCACGCTCTCAGCCCGGTGGCGGCGGGGGGCTTACCAAACTGCTGCAGAGAATACACAGCATCTTGCATATGGATCCAAAATCGGAGCTTTCCCAGGGATATTTTATCATACGACACTGTAAGCGGCAGCTCTGTTGTTGAACGGTTTATTATCTGCATTTAAAAAAAAAAAAATCACAAGATTAATTCTACCAAACAATAAAAGGTAACATTGTTTACTTGCTTCTGAATTACCTGTAAAAGGGCCACATTCTGCATGACTGATGCCAATCAGGGGTGACCTTTGTAAACTTTCCACTCTCCCAGGTACCTTAAAGAGGCAGCTGGAGTGCTCGCTTTAAAAGTGGCTGAAGACGTCAGACGTTCTTTTCCGGGCCAACGGCGGTGCATGTGGGACAGAATCCCATCAGGCTCAAGGGAGCACTTTCAACTTCCCTTCCCGTCTGTCCCCAGCCTGGCTGAAGCGATGCCAGGCACAGGACAGCAGGCCTGAACGCTCCTCCTCTCACCCGGAGCCCCACCCTCTTCCGGGACGCATGGCTGGCCCACTTCCATCCAAAGTCCAGTTCAATCTGCCTGAGCTGCCTTGGGAAGGAGCAGGGCGGCCAGACGAGAAACAGGGGCACAGGGCACCGTGCTTGGAACTGCAGGTGCACAACCGGGAGCAAGCGAAAAGTCTTCATTCTCTTAAGGCAGCGATCTCATGGATGCCACGGGGCCCGCCAACGTGTCTCCTAGAGCAGCCCACTTGCTTCCCGAGTCTTGAAAAAAATACAAGTCTCTTGAACGGCACGGCACAGGAGAGCAGACGAGAGTGCTTTCCGTGGCTGAATAGCGAGTGATGAGCAGAACAGGACTCGCCCCACACAAGCACCGCCCAGCTCCAATGTTCCCTCTAAACCATGGAGTCTTGTGAGCAAAAATTCTACATTGTGAGCTACTGGCATTAAAGTTGTGAGCGAGGGATTTGGCTACTGCATAAATTAGTTTGCTCTGGAGCCATCTTTCCTGAGGTAAGACAAAAATCAGCGAGCTGGAGGCTCAAAAACTGTGAGCCAGCTCACACTAACTCAGCTTAGAGGGAACACTGCCCAGGTTTGCTTCATTGTTTCTCTGGGTGCGGTCATGCAGGGAGCAACCCTCTCTTTCGGGAGGGAAGCCAAACAGCACGACCGATGCCCCACAAGCAGCTGTGCCTCCGGCGCTCTTCCGTTTCCCCCACTTGCATTGGTCAGTTTCACACTATTTGCTGCCCGGCCACATTTTGACCCGCACCTCTCCCCAATCCCCCCCTGCATCTTCTCGATCCTGTTTTTTGAGGATTGAGAAGACGTGGAGGAAATCGAGGGGAGGGAGATGTGGGTCAAGATGCGGTGGCCCAGCGAATAGTATGAAATCGACCAATGCAAGCGGGGGACATAGAAGAGTGGTGGCGGCATGGCTGCTTGTGGGGAATCGGTCCATGTCTTGCCCACAGCAGCCATTATTTTACTGGCTCTGCCGCCCCACGTAACAGCTATTTTGTGGTGGTGCCCACCAATGTTCCCTCTAAGCTGTGGAGTCTTGTGAGCAAAAATTTTACTTTGTGAGCTACTGGCATTAAAGTTGTGAGCGGGTGATTTGGCTGCTGCATAAATTGGCTTGCTCTGGAGCCATCCTTCCTGAGCTAAAGCAAAAATGTGTGAGCCAGAGGCTAAAGAACTGTGAGCTAGCTCACACTAACTCACCTTAGAGGGAACACTGGCGCCCACTATCCTTTCTGAAAACTCAAACAACTACCCAATTCTGTTTCTAAATAAGCTCTTTCAAGGTAAACTGCTGTAGCGGAAGCAATAAGACTGTTCCTTATGAGTCAAGTAAAGATTACGATCCAGCATATAAGATGATGTTCTGTTACTCACCATTAAATCTTTCACTCTGTTGCTCAGCTGATCAATAAACAGTATTGGAAGGTAATGTACTGTCTTGCCAAGCTGAACCCTAGGTTTCAAAATGGATTTCATTGTGAACATTATAGGCCTGAAATGTACTTTCACTGTTATTCACTGTTCCATTGTTATTCAAAAGCTAAACAGCTTCATCTCTATTTACTGAGTTTACTATTTCGGGGTACACAAAACAAACTTGTAATCAACTGAAATATTTTTCCATAGCTCATTTTTTCGGCTGGAGGAACAACAGTTTAATGCAGGGGTGTCGGACTCATTTGTTACGAGGGCCGGATCTGACATCAACTTTATAAAGGACATAAACACAAAGGTGTTTTTTTTTACTTAAAATAAAAACATGCTTAAAACATCAGCACTCTTGCAATATTCTGTTTATTTAACAGTGTCTGATCACTGACACCTCTCACTCTGAATTACTGCATCAAAAGGTCTGTGCTGTTGCAATCTTGAGTATGCTGTTCAGGTGTGTGTCTGTAACAGGCAAACCTACGATGACGCAGCAGCAGCAGAACTGGACGAAGGAGCAGAAGGCAGCCAGTTCCACTGCGGGCCCTCTGGGGCTGGGATTTAGGATTTGCTATTTCATCTTTGGTTTTAGGTTTTAACTATGATTGCAAACTGCCTCGAACCTGGAGGACAGCCGGGATATAAATGTTTTAATAAACTGGTAAGAGATACATCACACACGAATACATCAGGCCTTGGGGCTTCCCGGGGCGGCCCTCTGGCCTCTCTGCTCCATCTCTCTAAACCTGTGGGTAATAAATCCCCAAAATTAAATCAAGCAGCTGTTTATAGATTGCACTTTTATCCCGGGAAATCCAGGGAAGGACATACAGTGTTACCCCATGTGCCCCCTTCACTCAGCGCTACCCCATCAAGCCTTGTTTGATGAGAGTCAGTTTGGTGTCGTGGTTAAGTGCGCAGACTCTAATCTGGGAGAACCGGGTTTGATTCCCCACTCCTCCTCCACTTGCACCTGGCTGGATGACCTTGGGCAAGCTCTGGCACAGCTGTTCTTGAAAAAGAGCAGTTTCTGTCAAGAGTTCTCTCAGCCTCACCTACCTCACAGGGTGTCTGTCTGTTGTGGGGAGGGGAAGGGAAAGGAGTTTGTGAGCCGCTCTGAGACACCTTTGGGCAGTGAAGGGCGGGGGTATAAATCCAATCTCTTCTCTTCTTCTCTTCTTGTGGCTGACCAGGAATCTGAAACCAGGTGTCCATGGCCCACACGCAGTATCTAGCAAATGTTACTTATTTTTATCCCACCGAATTTCAGGCAGTGCATATTCCCCCCCATTGCCACAACCTATGAGGTAGGTTAGGCCTGGACTGACAAAGGGGACCGGGGGGGGGGGGGGATTTGGTCCAGAGTCTTCCTAGTTATGGCCCAACATCCTAGCTACTAAACTACACTGTCCACAATCCATCCACAGCATCCCAAACTTAACATGAGTCACTTCAAGGCCAATGCTCTCCACTGGAGCCAAAGAAATATTACATTGGGGTGATACAGTTGACAGCAAAGCCCCAAGTCCATTAAAGTATGTTTTCAAGCACTAAGTCATTTACTAAAAGCAGCACTCATCCAATCTCCTTCCCTTTGACAATAGTTGCAATCTTGCCATAGTTAAAAGGCTGCTCTTTGCCCAGGCGATATACCTGTGTGTGCGTGTGTGTGGAGATTAGGCCAGCAATAAAAAACACGGGCACTGTTCGCTTACATTTTCATGTATCGATGCACATCCGCCGGGAGAGAAGAGCCATCGAACACAAAGTCTTCCACCATGACATTTAAGGTTAACCTGGACCTCCAATGTGAGACGGGTTCATCTAGTGCATAAGTTTGCTTTCTTTCTGCTTCAATTTGCTTTTCAGGAAATAAATAAATAAAAACAAAAAAGACACACACAAACACAAGAAAATGTAAAATCTAATAAGTTTCAGAAATCCCATTTCTGGCAGCTACAGCAGACGACCTTCCAAAAAGCTTGCTTGAGGACTATTGGCTCCTGGGTACCCATGCTCCCTGGGCAACCATCATCGTCTCATGATTAACTTCCTTCCTTTGCTGCTTTTTCCTAGCAGCAGAAGGATTAGGGTCAGCAGACTTTGCCTCAATCAGCAGAACTCTCATACTTCACTTTCTCTTCAGGGCCTCCTTCAAAAGGGACTTAGATAGGCATATGGAGCAGAGGTCCATCAGTGGCTATTAGCCACAAGGTATAGATAGGGGCTCTGGGGCAAGTGATGCTCTGTCTTCTTGGTGCTTGAAGGGGGTCAACAGTGGGAGGGCTTCTAGTGTCCTGGCCCCACTGCTGGACCTCCTGATGGCACCTGGTATTTCTGGCCACTGTGTGACAGAGTGTTGGACTGGATGGGCCTTTGGCCTGATCCAACATTGGCGTCTCTTATGTTCTTATGTTCCATGCAAAACTCCAGTGGAAACCTCAACATCTGGAGCAAAGTAACTGATAAACTGATTTTTTTGTACATTTAAAGAGAGAATGAAACAGAAATACAAGGTGCTTCAAAGCTCCATTATTTCTGTTTCTAGCAGCAAACTTGATGGTCCCAGTCCGCCTGTAGGGCAACACAAATGGGGCTTCTGCAATCTTGGGGCCCTCCCGGACACAAAATAATATTAGTTGGTATATTAAGAAGGGGGGAAATCTTGCAAAACGATACAGGAAGGACTGCACTGTCCTCACCTTCTTCCAGAAGGTGAAGACCACTGAAGGCAGTTGAAAATAGAAAGGTCAGCAGAAGGGGGTGAGGGAGAAAGCTGATAGTCCCCAACTTGTGAGGATACTAATATGGTAAAGAACCATCGATAGTTTTGCTTTCATGTGCCAAAGGGAGCATGCATACTTGGCCAAGCACATCTTCTTAAAGACATGGAGTTCAAGGCAAGGGAGACAGCAATCAAAATGTGCTTAATTAAGGTGAACAAACTCCTTACATAATCACTGAACCAGCTCTGTTTTTACAGGTGGATGGGAGCTGTTCTTAGAAACAGTGCAGAATTCCACACATCTACCAACAAAAAGAACAAAACACACCTGGGTGACAGATTCTCCAGTGAGAAGATTAATTTCTTCCGGTTTAGGGACCATGTAGGTAGTCAATGGGCTTACAATATGCACCTGTTTCCCGTCATGCCAGGGCAGGATTCCAGCATGGTGAAGAAAGATGTACGCATATAAAGTCCCATTATTCCGTGTTTTCTTTGGTACGGACACATTCACAGTTCTAAGAAACAAAAACACATTTTGGAATCATACACTTGTCCCAGTTTCACATCAACCAGGATTACTGGCAGAAGTACCAAGACAAAAGTTCAGAATGAAGATGGATAATGCCTAAATAACTGCTTTGTATTCCTGTTGGGATCTCAAAACATAGTCCAGGGGTCCCCAACAGTTTTGAGCCTACAGGCATCTTTGGAATTCTGACACAGTGTGGTGGGCACAGGCTGGCTTCAAGGACAGCCCCATGTCGAGCATTTTGCAACAGCCAAGCCTCCACATTATAGTTACATGGACCAGTGTGCCAAGACTGTCATCTCCAAACTGGAAGAAAGCTCAGGCTCAATGTTCTTGGCAAAAGGTACTTAAGGTCAGAGCAGGCAACTGTGGGTCCAACTGAACTCCCAAATTGTTTACAGTGTTTGTCAAAGGAAGCTAAGTTGATCTAGTATGGGAAGTAGATGTCTTCCATGGGACTTAGAAGTGCCTACTTTGGGGTGAGAGTGTACCTGTACCTTCAAACGAGGGCAGAGGGTGACTGCTTAGTTGTTGCTGCTTTTTTTGCTGTATTGCGGCTCACAAACAAAAACAAAGCAGGGATGTGCAGACCCTTGGAGAAGGATGCTGGTGTCCATGCCTATCAATTCATCCAGCACCAGTGACAAATGGCATTAAGATTTGGGACAAGGTTTTGATGCAGGGTGCGGGAACAAGCACAGAGACACAAAAAGTAGATCTCTGCCTGCTGGGCATGACTGGCAGTGTACACTACACACCAGGCTGCACAAAAGCAATGCCATGCACTACTGATGCTACGCTTATAATTATAAAAGGAATCGTTTTACAGAAATGGCATAAATAAATCCATAATACCTTTCAAACTTGGATTCAACATCGAAATTCTCCACATTCAAAACCAGATCAATGTTATTCTCGGTACCTATGTTGGATCGTGTGGTCGTGTAAACACTTAGCTGAAACAAAAGAGAAGCAAGCTCTGAGTGCCTGCAGAGAGACAGACATGTTTCTTTCCAGCTTGAACTCTGCTGGGCTCTGAAAATGAACAGGCGGCATTTTGGTCATCACTGCCATGAATTCCTTCATTTGGTGATTTAAAATATTTATAAACTTGCCTTTCATTGTGGCCCAAGTTGGCTTCCAAAACGTAAACATGCACAGTTATAAAACATACTTAACATACAAATTAAAATACACCAAATTAAAACATTCTCCTTGTGATAACTGCAGCAGATGGATTTTATTTAACACGGGATCAGTTATTTGTTTACCCAGGTGGCATTGTGGCAGCTTCTGTGTGCTTTCATCACACAATGCTTGAGAGATATTGTGTCTGTGTACACGCACAACATCACTACACACACACACACACCCTGGTACCAGTCCTGCCTGGGAAACAGTCAAACCAAAAGCACAGGCATGGAAGCCATTGTGCCGTGTGTCTCTCCCAGGCGGCCCACATGTCAAATATCACCAGAGGACGTGACCAGGCAGAAGGCACAATCAGGCTGCTGAGAAAGAACAAGAAGCGTTCTACTGTCTCGCTGTGTTTTATTTATTTTACTTCATTTACACGCTACTTTTCTCCCCAATGTGGCTTACAACATTCTCAGTTTTATCCTCACAACAACTCTGTGAAGTAGATTACTTCTGTGCCTGCTAAGCAGAGCCCTGCTTAAGGGAGCTCACATGCAAAAGAAAAAGTTAACAATACGAGGCCGAGTGTGATGGAGCCGAGGCCACCTGGGTAGCTTCCATGGCAGTGTGGGGATTTGAACTCGGCTCTCTCAGATCTCGGTCCAACGAACGGCAAGCCGGCGCTCTTTCATCTAACCAAGCTCGGCAACTGGCCCCTTTCCTTTCCCGCTCTGGTCTAGCCACGGTAATTCACGCAATGGTCACCTCCAGGTTAGACTACTGTAACTCGCTCCAGCTGGCCTGCCCTTGAAACAGACCCGGAAGCTCCAAGTGGTCCAGAATGTTGTGGTGCGAGCCCTGATGGGGACGTCATGGATGGCAAATCTATATCCGGTGCTGCACCAGCTACGCTGGCTCCCAGTGAAATCCCGAGTCAGCCACTTCGGTGGGAAGGTAACAGCATTCCTTGGTGCCTTGGTGTTTAGTCATGCCGGCCACAAGACCACGGAAACGTCTTCGGACAGCGCTGGCTCTTCGGCTTTGAAACGGAGATGAGCACTGCAACCCTAGAGTCGGACTTGACTGGCTTTCGAGCAAGGGAACCTTTACCTTTAATACTTGAGCTGCGGTGGCTCAAGTGGTTAAGAGGCTGAACTGCAGGCTGTGGAGGGTCAGTAGTTCAGCAGTTTGAGACCCGAGTGTGCCACATGACGGAGTGAGCTCCCGTCTCTAGCTCCAGCTCCTGCCAACCTAGCCGTTCGAAAGCAAGACATTGCAAGTAGATAAATAGGTACCACTTCGGTGGGAAGGTAACAGCGTTCCGTGCGCCTTGATGTTTAGTCATGCTGGGCACATGACCACGGAAACGTCTTCGGACAGCGCTGGCTCTTCGGCTTTGAAACAGAGATGAGCACCGCAACCCTAGAGTCGGACTCGACTGGCTTTTGAGCAAGGGAACCATTAGACCACTTTGGTGGGAAGGGAACAGTGTTCCGTGCGCCTTGGTGTCTAGTCATGCCGGCCACATGACCACGGGAACGTCTTTGGACAGCGCTGGCTCTTCGGCTTGGAAAGGGAGATGAGCACCGCAACCCTAGAGTTGGACGACTGGCTTTCAAGCAAGGGAACCCCTTTACCTTTACCTATCTGCCTATAAGGCCTTAAGTGGCCAGGGACCGATGCAGTGCAGGGGCCATCTCCTCCATGATGTGCCCGGGAAGGCGTTGTGCTTTGCAGGCAGCCGTCTGCTGCTGGCCCCTCCTGGCCCCAAAGACCTCCGCCTGTCCGCAACCTGGTGGAACTCTCTCCCAGTGTTCCCTCTAAGCCGAGTCGGCGTGAGCCAGCCCACAGTCTTTTAGCCTCCGGCTCAGACATTTTTGTCCCAGCTCAGGAAGGAGGGGGCTCCAGAGCAGTGTTCCCCTCTAAGCTGAGTGAGTGTGAGCCAGCCCACAGTCTTTTAGCCTCCAGCTCACAGATTTTTGTCCCAGCTCAGGAAGGAGGGGGCTCCAGAGCAGTGTCCCCTCTAAGCTGAGTGAGTGTGAGCCAGCTCACAGTTTTTTAGCCTCCGGCTCACACATTTTTGTCTTGGCTCAGGAAGGAGGGGGCTCCAGAGCCAACTGATTGACGCAGTATAGCCGAATGCCTCGCTCACAACTTTAATGCCAGCGGCTCACAAAGAAGGATTTTTGCTCACAGGACTCCGCAGCTCAGAGGGCGCCTTGCTCCAGAGCAAGCTAATTGATGCAGCGGCCAAATCTCCGGCTCACCCCTTTAATGCCGGGAGCCCACCAAGGAGGATGTTTTGCTCACGAGAAGACTCCACGGCTGAGAGGAGGGAGCCTGGCTCTCCCCCGAGGCGGGCCATGGGGGGTGTGTGTGGCTCACCTGCAGCTTGGGCCGCCGGGCCAGGTAGGGCCGGATGCAGCCGTCGCTCCCTTCGCCTCCTGAAGACCGAGCAGGGCCGGGTGCGCGCGCAGCCCTTTCCCGGGCGCCACGCACGAGCCCTGGCGCCACCCCTGGCCTGGGCCCTCCGGGGGAAGCGCCCGCCCCGCCGCCCTGGAGGAAAGGGCTGCCGTCGAGGGCGGCGTCCAATGTTCCCTCCAAGCTGTGGAGTCTTCTTGTGAGCAAAAAATCCTACTTTGTGAGCTACTACTGGCATTCAAGTTGTGAGCGAGCGATTGGGCTGCTGCATGAATTAATTTGCTCTGGAGCCCCATCCTTCCTGAGCTGAGACAGAAACCTATGAGCTGGAGGCTAAAGAACTGTGAGCTGGCTCACACTCACTCAGCTTAGAGGGAACACTGATTCTAGGTAATTGATTCCCCCCCCCCCAGTAAAATAGGAACCTAAAACCTCCAGGTGTTTTTGTGTGTTCCAATAACATACGTGGCATTTTCAACAACCTTTCTCATAGCTCCCAACACCAATCAACTATCATCCTTAATTCCCAATATAAAAACCAAGTTGGGCAGACGAAATTTGTACTACGACTACGCTGATGAAGACTGTCCCCATCCCTTCCCTTTGTGTAAGATGTAGACATGATTCCTTACTGATGATTCCCTTTAAATCGTGATTACTCAAAGTAGTAGGTACATTGCCAGGTTTAGCTCAACACTGAGTTAGCGTCAGGCGCTGGGTGCATCTTTCCGTTTTCAGCACACCTGTCATTGAGAGAGGAGGCTCCCTCCCTCCTTTTGGAGTCTCTGGAGCTTGTCACCTTCGGGGATGCCAAATATCTGTGATCTTACTTCCTTGATATGCAAGGCTTCATGCCTATGTGGGAAAGGGGGGGGGGGAACTGACAGTTACTTCTGGCAGGCAAAATACTGGAGGGTGATTGGGTCCTGATCTTTAGTGCTTTTACTTGAATCCCCTATATCTGTACCCTTCCCATGTTTAGCTTCAGTCCAAACAATAGATGTGTCAGCTTTCTGCAACTGGCTGTCCTTGAGAACTGATTGAACTGGGAACTTGACAGGGAGATGAGCGACTTTGATGCTAGTATAACGCTGACTTAATTCAGTACTGGTGGTACCAAAACAGGTGCATGCGGCCTGGCCCGCTTTAACTGGTTTTTTCTATAGATCCTGCCAAGCTGAGTTGTGTTGGCATCAGTCAACCTCTACAGTCAGCCAGAACAGATCCATAGGGAGGTTTTCCTCTCCTTTAGCTCCCAAACTGGAGTGATTTTTGGAGCACCCATGCCACATCATCTTATCTTCAAGGCTTTCCCCAGCCCTGGTACAGTCTCTTAAGCCTGGTTTAGTACGATTTTTTTCTGGGAAACATGCAGGCCAAAGACATTACAAGCCATTTAGATGGGAATGTGTACATTTTAGAAAGCCCTGCCCACACCTTGCACCATTTTCCTTGTGTAGCTCCCACAGCCAATAATTTGCACCCTAACATCAAGAGGGTTTTAAAAAATATACATTCTCTTTACCAGAGGTGTTGAACTTACCAGGGCCAGATCTGACATAAATGACACATATCGGGCTGGGCCATGTGTGCCATAAAATATAACATGAGGTACCAGAGATATAAACTTCATAAAAATGATTTCAGATGCTGATTGGATAAGGTGTGATATGCAGGGGGGAATAGTAGGTGTACAGATATCGGCATTAATGAGACTGGAAACCTAAGTCTCAATTTGCTCCAGGAGGATTCAGTCCAGGAGGATGCAAAGAATAAATGGACATAAGTCTGAAGATGTGAGCAGTGACTCAGGAGAGCTCATACCTACCACAAATTTTGTTAGTCTTTAAGGTGCTACTGGATTCTTACTCTTTCTTACTGCTATTAGGAGTCACAACATTCAAAAACCAGTGGCAAAACATTTTAACCTTCCAGGACAGACTCCTGGACCGAACTGAGACCTAGGTTTCCTCTCTCATTACCAATGCTTGCTGTCATTTGGCGTCTGAAATCTCTTCCCTGTCCAAGACAGAAGGAGAGATGGACTCACATTCAAGCTGTATCTGAAGAAGTGAGCAGTGACTCATGAAAGCTCCTCCCCTGCCACAAATTTTGTTAGTCATTAAGGTGCTACTGGACTCTTGCTCCCTTCCACTAATAAAAGATTGCAGACTGTGCTGTCAGGTTCCTTAAACAAAATCTGTTAGAACTGGAAAGGGGGATCTCTCCCAGTGAAATAATATGTAGATTTCAGACTGGACAAAATCCACTCAGTGCTAGTGACGATAATGAAACAGTTAAAAAGCAAGGGGGGTGGTTAATGTGAAGAAAGGCAGCCAGTAAGCTAGGGTTGCCAAGTCGTATTTTACCTGGAGCCTCCCCGGGAGTCCTGGCCCTCCCCGGGAGTTCTTCAGTGTGTGTGCGCACACAGCATGCACACCACGATGACGTCACCTGGAAGTGATATCATCATGTCGGGCATGTTGGGGGGGTGGCACTATAATTCAAGGGGAAACCATAGTTTTCCCTCGAATGATAGTGTCCCCCCTGCAACATGTCTGACGCGATGACGTCACCCGGAGGTGCTCCCGGCGTTTTGGGGGTGGGGTTCCTTTCGGCAGCCCAACCTGGGTCGGCAGGGAGTGGACCCATCGAGCGGGGGTTTCCCCGCTTCCCCAGGGGACCTGGCAACCCTACAGTGAGCTGGGAGGGGAAGGAGGGAGACCACATGTTGAACTGGAATATATGGAACCATAAATGTATTTTTAAATACCTAGCCATCTACTTCCAGTGTTGTAATTCCTAATCAGGGTCCTTTTGAAAGAAAATAAAATCCCAGATAGGCTCAGAGAAATCTAATCTAAAAAAAAACCCCTTTTCAGAATAAGGCAAAATAATTTCCCTTTAGTTCCCCTTATCCCAGATGCATCTCTTTCCTGCCCCCCTTCCTTTTTTAACATGTATGTGTGTGATCAGGACTCAAAGTAAACAGCAGAGCCGGGCAATCTTAATGTAAATTGTACTTGTCGGAAGAATCTCCCTCTCTCCCTCCCTCTCTCTGAAGAAGTGTACATAGACACAAAAGCTTATACTTGGAATAAAACTTTCTTGGTCTTAAAGGTGCCATGGGACTCTCTATCATGCATGCGCTCCCCCCCCCCAAAGGAGGAGATCTCATCTAATGGAAGTAAGAGAAGCCTGGAGACACAGCAGTAGCCCCAGAGGATGAAGCAGGAGAAAGTGATTGAGGAAGCTTTTCTCTGGTGCGTGCACGCATGCTCTCTCCTTCCCCCCTTCCTTCCTCTCCAAAGGAGAAAAAAGAGATCTCATCCACTGAAGGGAAGACAGGCTTGGTGATGGAGTAGTAGCAGCAGCCCAGGAGGATGAAGCAGGAGAGAGCCAGTTGCTTGTGGGCCAGACACCATCCCTGCAGGGGCTGGTTCTGTCCTGCGGGTCACATGTTTAGCACCCCTACTCTATACTGAACCTGGCCTCTAATGCAGATTGACAGATGCAGAGAATGGGACCAGGTTCAGATGGGGGTAATTCTACTGCAGACCAGGGTTTGCAGAAGAACACAACCCCCCCCCCCAATGGAGTGGAATTAAATCCTCCACAAAGATAGGAACATTACCAGCACTTGTGTAAGCAAAATTAATGGAGTGTCCCCTTCAGCTTGGGTCGGGTGAACGAAGGAGCAAGAGCCATAGCCACTTAAGCTGGGCGAGAGCTGGAGCTGCCACTGCATGTGCCAGGCAAGAAGAGGTGGCAGTGCAGCTAGAAACTGCCCTGTGAGCCAGTCAGCCATTGCCAGCATCTTTACTGGTACACAGACGGGGTGGCCAGCCAGTGGGTGGCCAAGTGAGTGAAGCACACAAAAAAGACTGCAGGTCCTGCAGACCTCCCCCCTTTGGTGTGCACATACAAATCCCACCCCCCTGCTTGAGAATGAACGCAATGAGTCTGGAATACAAGATGACTCTCAGTACTAGATACAGAGTAGATCTACTGCCACCACCTGCTGGTTCTTCTCAATCCCCAGTTCTCATTTTTTAAAGTTAGTCTAGCCCTTTTCATGTGGAACTATAAGGCAGAGGGATAGATCTCAGCAATAGAGTATTATTGCACTAAATGGAACAGCAATGACAGATTTTTAAAAGCCAGAGAAACCCTTCTGCTGACACAGCAGCCGGCAGAGCAGAGTGCACATGGAACTCCTGTGTGAACACTCCTTTGCCAGAAGTTAATGCCTCCACATTTGCTGTGGTGAGAACAGGGAAGACTCTTTGGGTGTAAAGAACAGCCTCAGCAAAACTGTAATAATAAACATCCCACTGATTTAGGCATGGCAGATATAAAGTGTATTGGGTACTAGGCTAAAAGTGGCATGGTGTTATTCTGTGTAGCACTAGCCTTTCTTCTGCTAGGATGACGAATGTAGAATTAAACAAGCATTTAACCAGACACTCAATTTTTAGTCAGTGAGGTTATTAAGCAGCTGCAGTGTCTTCTGGCATTTTACTGATATCCTGGACCCCTTTGGTTGTTCATTTTGCAGATCTAGGGCAGACAACCTAATACTAACTTTAGCTGTAGACCATATTTTAAGAAGAATGGATTTCATCATCATGTTTACTAAATCTTTCAAAAGTCTCTTATTCACTCATATACCCATCCTTCCTTCAAGAGGTCCACAACTCTGGTCTGGAAAACAGAAAATGAACTGTCCCCAGGTTATCCACTGAGATTCATGGGATGGTGGGTATCTGAATTGTCCAAGTCCAGCACTCCAATCTCTATACCAAGCTTTGTCAATAGTGACTGTGAGGTCAAAAGCACAGCTCCTCTCTCTGGGATATAATACCTAGGATCCAGACTCACCCTATTCTATCATTAATATGAAGCCCTGTCAGCCCCAACAGAAGGGTCTGGGGTCTATCTATACAGGTCTCGTGGTTGTGGCTCTTGTTTCAAAGGATACTAACGCCAAAACATTTATGAACCTTATGTGAAAGGAAAGCCCAAACTGTTTGCATTTCCCCTCTTTTAATTTGTCTCCACAATGAAAATTCTGTTTACAATAAGCCAGTCAATAAAGGGGGAAGAAATCAAACTGGGCAAACTGAGCAGTAGTGCATAACTGAAGTAAGGAGACCCTTTTTATCATTTTATAAACAAACACCAGCTGTTATCGTAAATAAAATCAGCATGTTTTATAATGGTAAACCATAAAAGCCATTATTATTACTTTGTTCCTTGGCTTGGTTCAGTTTATAGCACATTACAATCAGTAACAAAGACACCAGAATTCCACTCACTTAATGGTTACAAAAAGAGATTGCTCAAAGTGAGGTATTTCCTTTAGGAAATCAGTGAATATTACTGATATCAGGTACAGAAGGACTGTATAAACTTGAGACAACATACAAAAAAAGCAACATTCTCTGAAAGACTGTGTCAGGTTTCCTATGTATTTTAAGAAAGACAATGGAATGAAGTTTTCCAGCATTGAAACACAACTATACTTGCATTCTAGGCTTAACATACAATGCCACCATGACATCACTGTTTGGGGTGCTGTACTGGTACAACAGTTGGTATGCTGCCAACATCCAAAGTGTTTTATTTTCTGGCATCGCACGTTTGGGGACTTGGCTGCAAATCTAGTTGAAGTGTTTCTGTCTGAACTACAGTTATTACTTCATTCCTTAATCCTGGAAAACAACGGTCTCTGTACATGTACGCAACGGAAACCCAGTGGAAAAGTACATATGCTTAAGAAATAGTGTTTGTTCGAGGATTTCTAGCTTAATCAGTACAATACATTGTGTGTAATAGAACACAAAGATACAGCAGTAGAAACGTGTCCCCAGAATCAGAGTATTTCCTCTCTCTTCAAACACAGAAGACTCAGTGCAGCAGCACTGGTTGCCATGGAATGTAGAGCACTAATTTAAGTCTCAATGAAATCTAACTTAGTAGTAGGTTGGCGTAACCTCATTAAGTAGCATAATTCCGAAAACAGGTGTTATCCTATCAGGAAGTATCATTGGTCCAACTACAGATTTATGCTTTTAGGCAGTGACCCACACTGGGTATAGCAGTAGCAAAGCAGTATCCAATCTCACTGTTAACAAGATTAATAATTTCTGTCTAAACTGAGTTGCTTATCTTAAAAATATTAGAAAGGTATTAATATTAGACACAATATATAAACAAAACACCCCAACTTGATCCTGCATTCATGATAATTTAAAAAGGTTTAAAATATTTTAAACTAATGGCTCAATGTTTGGAATACCCCCCCCCCCAAAAAAAAATAAGCCCGTATCCATTAATGCCTATGGAGGTATCAGGAATTACACAAAGAGTTAGAAAATGGTCCCACTGCAACATTCTTGGAGAGAGTTTCAATAAATTGCTGTAACTTGGAAGTATAAAGGTACTTCATATAAAGCTAGTAGATGTGCAGGCCCACAGACATGGCTGCTTAGCCTTGGTCCTTAAGGTATAAACATCAGTATTCGTTTAAGAGAAGCTAAATACATATCCAAATTCTAATGTATAACAATTATTACTTTAAAGAGCTCTTACTCCTCCAAAAAGTAATTATAGAAAAAGTACAGTCTTAATGTAAACAGAATACAAGAACATTTCACTAATACATCACTTTGATATTTCAAATGTATCTTATTACTTGTGAAATCCTACCCATTTAAGGATATTATCCATTTTTTAAATTTAGGAATGTTCAAATATAATGCAGGCCTTTTACATACTTCTGTCCTTCCAAGTAGTGACCAGATTGATTTTCACAGTGCAAGACAAGATATATGGAAAGTGAGAGCATTCAAGATATCCACAGCAGTTGCCTCATTATCTGAAGCACATGCTGTCTTAACATCGGATGGGTGTTAAAATAAGCCCTTTATACAGTCCTAGGCTGAGAGATGACTTGCAAAATTAGGTACGTTCAGGTTCTAGTGCAGGGGTTCCCAAATCTTTTGAGCCTATGGATGCCTTTGGAATTCTGACCCAAACTGGTGGGTGCAGTTGCTCAATGGTTGCCATGGCACCTACAGGAACCACACTGGGGGACCCCCATTCTAGTGACACAATGTCAGCATGAACACTGTAGTTTGAATTCTGGCCCTGCTCTTTTCTTCTCCTGCTTACAGAAATATTTAGCGATGGCTGCGATGCAAATACCTATTCCAAAAGCACCAAAAGATTTGTGTATATCCAGTGGGATTTCTGCCTTTTCCTCTTGGGACAGAACACTTCTTCCACACACTCCTAAGTTTCAAATGCAATTTGCCATATAGTATGGAACAAGGTGGTGGTGGTGGTGGGGTGCAGAATTAATTATGAGGCTCTTTGGATCTTGACCATAGTTTCAAAAGATGATCAAAACCCATGCTAAGCATGTTAGCCCTGTGGAGGTATTTTCCTCATTTTCTGCGAAGCAAAACTGTAAATACAAGTGTCTGCAGAAAAGGAAGTGGTAGCATGGCCTGGAATCAAAACTACACATGGGAAACTACATTCAAAACGATAGTCCTGCCTCTGCCCTACAATCCACGTACAGCGTTAATCATGGTAGCGGAGACCAGCATTCTAGACTGCTCTCTGACACCTTCAGCTTTTTGCTGTAATATGATGTTCCACTGAGGTTCTCGAAGGGCAAAATGGCCCGTAAATGACAAAGAACTGGCAAACACACACCCTGATCTTTGGAAACAGAATAGAAACAAACGAGGAAGATCTACATGACGGCTACTGAAAAGTCTCCTAGGTGGCAGAAACCACATGAAGAATCTCTGCTTGCACAGTGACCCACTGTTAAAATACTCTCTAGGAATTCTGATGTTCAGCATACAGCTTAGTGTAGCATAATGCCCAACGTCTACAGTCTTCCTTCCAAAGCTTCCAGTCTCACAAAGAACTTTACAAAGGAAACATTGGGAAGATTTTCATTCACACCAAGGTGGTTTATAACTACCCAACCAAGAGGCCAGAGACTGGCAATGAAAGGCTTTAGAGAAACTTTACTTGACAATAAGCCTTGAAACCATACCAGAAGAAAAAGTTGCTGGAATGCAATTGGTTTTAAAACTAACCCAGAAGAGGAGCGAAGCTGATGGAACACTGTTACCTTCCCACTGCAGCAGTACCTATTTATCTACTTGCAATTTCTTGCTTTCAAACTGCTATGTTGGCAGGAGCTGAAACCAGAGATGGGAGCTCACTCCCTTACATGGCGCTAGGGTCTCAAACTGCCGAGCTACAAATCTTCTGGTTTGCAGCTCAGCGTTTTAACCTCTGAGCCACCGCGGCCCTTGAAGGTCACAGAACTATATAACATCAACTGGTAATTGCTGCAAATCAAACTGGTACTAAAAGCAGCAGCTAGAGGGATCTGTTTAAATTGTGAAAATGCTAAAAGGGATACTGCTGGTAGATTTAAGAAGATTTTCAGTGCCAGGAAGAAGTGTAATGGGGCAGACATACAGTGCAATATCTGTGCTCAATTTAGTGGACAGGAAAACTAGATATGTGTTGAAGTACAGAAAAAAACAACACCCTGATTCCCCCTTTCTTGACCTCTTAAAAGATAAGGGGTACTTGTGCCTTAGTCAGGAACATCAATGGGAAGCCAATAAAGCTTGAAAACAGTCATTCTGAATCTGCGGATGAGGACACAAAAGTAGATTGTGATTCTTTTCAGAGGTAGGTTTTGTGGCCAGAAGGGAACACAGTGAACTAACTGGGAGAGGTGACTTTGGGAGGATTGGATTTGCCTCTGTATGATTTGTGAAATAGCCATGAAATACAGCCTATTCTTCACTAATGCTATAATTACAAATATAAACTTTTCCAGTGTTAACTGATGTTAGAGTCCTGCATTTTGTGGTGGTGGTGGGGAGTAGATGCAGTTCAAAAACTCTTTGAGAACCTCTGGTTTAAATGACTCTATTACTGTTAATTCCCGAAATAAACACACAGTTCCCATGGTATTAAAAGAGTAAGGTGGACACATTTCCTGCAGATTCTGCTCTACTCCTTTCACTGCAATTTGCATTGCGAGAAGAAGAGGAGGAGGAGGAGGAAGAGGAAGAAAAAGAGGAGGAGGAAGAGATTGGATCTATAACCCGTGCCCTTCACTCTGAGTCTCAGAGCGGCTTGCAAACTCCTCTCCCTTCCCCTCCCCACAACAGACACCCTGTGAGGTAGGCGGGGCTGAGGGAGCTCTTTCAAGAACTGCCCTTTCAAGGACAGAACTATGGCTTGCCCAAGGTCATCCAGCAGCTGCTAGTGGAGGAGTGGGGGATCAAACCCGGTTCTCTCAGGACAGAGTCTGCGCACTTCACCACGACACCAGACTGATAAGATTCGACAATTAGAGAAATCATCTGGGCAACACTAAAAACAAAGTGTTTATGTCCATTTTAAAAAAATCTAACCTAGATTAGTTGCGTATTTTTAATACTGTAGAAAGGACGATTACTCCATCCTATTCTTAGATAGTAAGGTTTGGCATGAACTGTGCTCTTGACACCTGTAAATATATAACTGGCAGTATTCAGAAATCACCACAAAATGTGGCAGAAAGGCAAACACAATGGAAAGATTTAGCCTTCAATTTGAAAAACAGTGTATTGTCTTTGCTAGCTGCACAATGCAATTATCTGTGTTTTGTGTGTAACTCATGGTGTGCTTCATGGAGATTCTACCACAAGCGCAGTGTTTTAGCAATTATGTCTGCTGCTTATTTTTTATGGGACAACTGCACTATTAACGATGTGGTTTTCTGTGATGTGGCAATCTTCAGGAACACACACTATAGCAAAATGGCAATACCTTCTTCATCGGGGCACTAATGGAGTGATTAAAATGTTTTTATATATCTGGCCTCTGAATCATTCACCAAAGTAGCTATCTGAGATGACAACTAATAAATACAGGACAAAAATGGTATAAACGAAGTAATTCCCTATAAACAAACAAAGCAGAAAGTCCACACCTTTCCTAACACAAGAGGACACACCAAGATGAGATGCTGGAACATCATCTTCAGCATGTCATGGCAGCAATGAAGGTCCCTGATTTGAATCAGGGTTGGTGTTGCACAGCAAGGACCACCCCCTTATTTTTTGTGACTTTAGAGAAGAATTTGACCATTTAAAAATGCTGTGGCATGGGAGAACGAAATGATCCTCCTCACAACGCCTTTTCAAGTATCGAAACAGCGGTGTGTGGGTGGGGAGGTGCCCTGGCACTTGAAAAGGAAGGGCAGGATGGGGAGGGAGAGACAGCATGATTTTTTTGAGTGCAATCATTTTTTCCTGCACAAACTAGTAATAATTGAGCTACTTTTTATCAAAAGATGGAAAGAAACGGTCATCACATACTCTAAAGGCTGCACTCCTAAGCACACTTATTAGGGAGTAAGTCTTACTGTACTCAGTGGGATTTATTTCTGAGTACAGATGTTTAAGGATTATATGGTGAGGGAAGCTAGTTTGCGGTTTATGATTCTGGTTGCAAAAACAATAAAGACAATACATAAAAGTAAGGGAAGCTAGCAGGTAATGTGGGTCTTCTAAAATAAAAATTGCATTCAGGCAACCTTATTCTTCAGTTTAACAAAAACTGGTGTAGTCAGTGCATCCCTCTAGAAAACAACACCTACCCACCTCCACCTTGGCTGAAATCACTTTGATCTAAGGATGATCATGAAACTCACTACATATCTAATTTTGGCAGACTGGATAAGTTAGGAAGATAAGCATCATTCTACAGCTAATTCCAGAGGGAACCTACTGAATATAGCTTTCATCTGCAGTTACCTTATCCCACCCTACCCATATAATTTTCAAATGAAATATTTATAGTCTATTTTGGACTCTACATGGACTTCATTTGTAAAAATTCCAAAGGCATCTCAGGAGGAGGATTTTTTTTACAACATTGTTACAACATGGCTTGCAAACTCTACATTGAAACTGCTGAATAACCTAAGTAATTCTCAAAGAGAATCAATAGCAAAATATTTGTTAATTTGAAATGGTAGCACAACGCCCCAAACCCTGTTACTGTATGTAAAACCCTTATGCTTTGGGAATTTATGAAAAAAATATCTTACACCAAAATTCATTTAGATGACACTGGAAGTATAAAAACTGCTACAAGACTGAATTCTATGCTAACAAACGAGCTGAAATGTATCAAAGGCCGTTTCCCACTAACAGCAAAAAGACTGAAGTGATCATAACAGCTTTTTAAAGTAGAGAAATGTCCTTTATTCTTCTTTGGTCCCAGTCTTGGGACATCATTCCAACTAGCCTCAGTAGGACTATTTGCACAAATATTCAGGTTTAGGGACAGGCTCTGCTATTTTTATCCACAGGAACTGGGACATTACTCTTCAAGCAGAACACGCAATAAAATAGACATGGCCTAATCTCTCTATTAAAAAACGGGGTTTGTCTTATTAAACTGTGCCAAGAAGTAGGCAACCTATCACATCAAGTCACCTAAGGATGTGGTTCCTCGGAACCCACAGGGAATGAACATGCCTCCAGACTGTCTCACATACCGTATGTGAGCTGGGATGGCATGTCACGGAGTGGAGATGGGACAATAACTGTCTAGTACGACCGGCAAGAGCAGACGGTGACAGCAGGGGAAAATACAGAGGTGAGAGCTGATGAGAAAAATGGGAATTTACTGACATAGAGGAAAAACATATTTTAGAGTAGAGTTTCTCAAACAAATCCACAGACACCTGGGTTATTCAAGTTAACTCCACGGGGTCTACAATTCCTTTGCAAGGACAGAGGGCAAGCCTCTCTCTCTTACACATCTGGCCATTGCAAAACCCGAGCCCCACGGTTTTCTAGAAATGGGGCGTCAGGGATTCTCTGCCACCCCCAACAGTTATCTAGCTTCCAGATCCCCTCAGGGCAGTAGCCAAAAATATGCTGACTGGCTGCTGGGATCCGATAACTCAGGCTTAGAAACTCTAATTGACTGAATGGTATCAAGCAGGTATAGTTGGAATAGTAATTAGTTGCTTAAGGAATAAAACCGAACTGATTTTTACTCTGTTGTCCAATGAAAAGTATTTTATTCCAGAGATGCCATCTGCAGACAATTGCCAGTTGTGGTTTTCGGCACCAGAAATTCAGGTCATGCATGACGCTGATCCATTTCTGTTTCTGTGAGCATCTCTGAAAGTTTTTCTGGTCCCCTTTTCCACCTGTTTTGCTAGCTTCAGGCTAGAAGTTAACCCATAATTGTCTCTGCTCAAAACGCCTTCCAATCAAGGGATAAGATTGAAGAAGGAGAAGAAGAAGAAATTGGATTTATATCCTGCCCTTCACTTGGAGTCTCAGAGCGGCTTACAAACTCCTTTCCCTTCCCCTCCCCACAACAGACACCCTTGTGGGGTAGGTGGGGCTGAGAGAACTCTGGCACAAACTGCTCTTTCAGGAACAGCTGTGCCAGAGCTTGTGACTGACCCAAGGTCACATCAGCAGGTGCAAGTGGAGGAGTGGGGAATCAAACCGGTTCTCCCAGATTAGAGTCAGCACACCTAACCACTACACCAAACTGATAAGAACTTTTAAGTTGTTGCCCCTCTAAAATCAGGCATACTTTGAGACCTGACTGTCAAGAAACTGGCCTTGTTTAGTCGTTTCTTGTCCTTTCAAAAGTTTGGTCCAGTCTTTTGGGCCTAGTTAATTTACTAAAGGCTCCTCTCTGGGAAGCAAATGTCATGATGACTTGCATTTTCAGAGAGAGGAATAAGGGATGAGCTGGAGTCAGACACAGATGCAAGGGAGATCATGGGCCTGGGCGCTTCAAGGCCAGAGACCTAGAGTGATGTCTGCACTGACATGCCATCTCATTAGCACAAGGAACCCTGGATATGAGACAGTTGCTTGACGGCGACTACGTGTCAGCTGCAGAGGTATGCAATCACTGTTTTAGCAACAAACCCAATTGGCCAAACAGGATCAGGCCAGCTGTGGGAAGTCTGGCATAAAGCAAGGCCACTTATTTTAGTTTGGTGCTTCTAGACACCTTCTGGTGATAGGTTTGGCCTTGCAAGGCCAGAACACCTGCTCTATCTGGACTTCGTATCTTCAGTCCGGCAAGGTGGCATCTGGGTCAGAGGAATAAAGCCTGAATAAGTATTACAGATTAGCTATTTAGTTTTCATTATTTTCTTCCCTGTTTTGCACTATTCTTATATTTCTATACTTTTGCACATTTCTTTAATAAACATTAATAATTATACTCCTGTGGTGTTATTTAGGTTTTGGGGCTTCAATCTAAACCCAGTACTTATTTTGGCTACAGCTACCAAAGTCATTGTTTTTGGAACTCGGCTTGCAAGTGTTCTAGCTTGCGGGGCTGACTTCTTGATTGACCCCTGTTAGGGGTCCTCTTGGCTGAGGGCTATTTTAGAGGGGCTGGTGGTGGCTTGTTACCCTGGGCAGTGAGGATTCACTCCCCAGGCTTGTGCATTTTGCTCTTGACCTACAACCCAACATTTTCTTGTGGGACAAGGGAGCTTTGACACTGACTTTGTAGGATCTTTGCAGACAATGCGAACATTTTACCTAGATATGTTGGCAAAGGCTTTCATGGCCGGAGTCCATTAGTTGCTGTAGATTTTCCGGGTTTTGTGGCCATGTTATGCCTCTGAGGACGCCAGTCACAGTTACTGGCGAAACGTTAGATTCTACAATGCCAAGACCACAACCACACAACCCGGAAAATCTACAGCAACTAACTTTACCTAGACTTCCTTTTAATGTTTAGCTGATGTGGCTCTCACTATATAGTTTGAAGGACAGTAGAGGAGGCCTCCACAGGGCATCTGTGGCTTGCCGCGCACTTTGAAAGCAGCCCGTCCAGTGCATGCACATGCTGTTGAAAGATGAGGGGAGGGCTTATACCTCACAATTAAAAGTGCCTACCAAAGCAAGAAGAAGCACAAAAACATGTACAGTGAGGACTGGCTGGAAGTCCTTTTTAAATACTGTACAGCTGTAACTTTTGATCTCTGTATCAGGAGAGTACATTTTGGATTATATTTCCAACGGTTTATATGCCTGTTCTGTTTATGCTGTGCAATACTTCATTTTTGTGCAGAAAGTCAGGTCCATTGAAGTTGCCTAAAAATGCACCTTTAAAAATTATCCTTCTTTAAACAGGAAAAGAGGAAAATACTAAAAGCTGTGTGTATTCAATGACTGCATCCAGAAGTGCAAAAATGAAGAGTTTAGTACAGAATTCAGTATGTTTCTAGCCCTTAAGGCCAAGAAGAGAAGCCCAAAAGTAAGGCCCAAGCTACATTTGAACAGAATTGCCACAGGGACTGGCAGGACACTAGCGGCAAGTTCCCCATTGGGATCATGTGATCAAAGTAACATATAGTTCAGGCCTATCTTGGCAAAAGAAACCTCACTTTTTGGGGGGGGGGGAGAGGGAGAGAATAATGCAACTTTCGATTTGGCAAGGGCAGTGCTTCTAAGTTCTCTGTCTTACTAGGCTCCTCCTCACTTGGAACTGAAAATGGGAAGCAGGCAAAAGCATGCTTTGGGGAGATCCTGGATTTCTACTTTTCTTAGTGCAGAATTTGGGTTATCCTTGTGCAAATTTTAATAATTTCACATAAAAAGCACACAATCCCTAGAACAGAAATTCTTTCCCCCTTTCAATATTACCATGGACTAAAAGACGTCTTACAAGGAAAATAATAATTTCTTAGTTTAAAATATTTTTTGCATATTTTTCCCTTGAACTATTTACTGAAATGAAAACAAAAAGGGCAAATTGAGCTTGCCTTGCTCAGAAGACTGGTGCAAATAGTATTCATGACCTGTCTTCACTGATTAAGGAAGGAATTTGACCCTCAAACAATTCCCTAAATAGGGATAACACTAATCATCGAAGTGCACTTGACACCATAGGAGCTACAATAGTTTTTATACATGCACACTTTGTAGGACACTTTGTACATGAAACTAAACAATGGAATATAAATAAGTGAGCATCTTTTGTAAGTACACAAATAATAAAGTTCATTTACATTCTTTACTTTCCAAGATGCTGATGGAAAAACAAGATCTTCCCAACAGGAAGTCTGAAGATATTCACTAATGCAGTAAAATCTTCATTCACACACATACACACCCACACAACTTTCTTACACATCACCCCCATACTTCAGGATACGCACAGCTGTGAGACTATGAGAAGTCCAAGACAGGACATACTCCTCTCACCAGAAGAGGATGGTAGGACTGTTGGTATTAATTCAGTTTCTTCTGTAAGGGATTTCTTCTTCCTTCTATAATTTCTGGGCTGAAGTCTGTACAGAAACCATTAGGAGCAGGATTCTTCAAATAACTTTCTGTTTCCACCTGATCAGGATATAAATACTCTTCAGCGAAGTTTGGGTACATTTCTGCAAACCTGTGAAAATCATCTGGAAACAGATGAGAAGAAAACTTACATTTCAAGCACATTAAAATTCTTGACATTTTATTATCTATTTTTGGTATGATTTTTGTATGTCTCTCAGGTCAATAATGCTATTATGCAGAACACAAGCTGCAGACTCACCAAAGAATTATGGGTGAAAGGAGATGGACACAACTGAAAAATATCTGACCTAAATGTGCCCAGGATAATCTATTAAGGATTTGTGGAGACCAATCCCATTTTTTGGTTTCCCGTTAAGTAAACTCTTAACTGCTCTCAATTCTCATCCAGCCTTCTTGGTGTTTTATTAATTAAGTATTTTTATATATGTATTTGTTTTGGATGTACATATTTATTTATTTATCTTTGGGGTTATATCCCGCCCTACCCCGAAGGCTTTTTCTAGAATTATTCATCAAATTATTCATCAAATCGAACACAAAATAATAGCAATTTTCTGCATGCCTTTTATACTATAACCCTTTTACTGTACAGAAAAATTCATACCATGTCTGTGGCCCCATTTTACTGCCCCACTGAGGGGCACTAATCTATCTGTCCACACTGATAGGCGAATGGGATCAATCAATATCTGGTGTTTCTCAGCCTTCAGAGAACACACTATTTGTCTACAGGGAAATCCTTGAGCATCTGTAAATGAAA
Source organism: Gekko japonicus (assembly GCF_001447785.1). Lineage (NCBI taxonomy): Eukaryota > Metazoa > Chordata > Lepidosauria > Squamata > Gekkonidae > Gekko > Gekko japonicus. The sequence continues at coordinate 110,601 of NW_015176508.1, read as the reverse complement.
TTCCTGTGCACTGGATAAAATTTGGGAACATGATCTAGGTTGTGATTTCACTGAACACAGAACACCGGCCCAGGCCTTTTATACTTTACCACCACCCTGTGTGAACTGAACAAAAGACAGAAAATGGTTTTTTAATAAAGGGAAAAGTGATCTGAAAGATTTTACTTCTCCTGCTGCATATATTTTCTTGTGTCCCACTGTCTCTTCTGGTCAAACAAATAGTTCAAGATTTTTAAACAGAATAACGACACAGCCTATTTAGAGACAAAACGGGAACAATTGCATTCATATAAGAAGAAGAAGAGGAAGAGATTGGATTTATACCCCACCCTTCACTTGGAGTCTCAAGAGTGGCTTACAAACTCCTTTCCCTTCCCCTCCCCACAACAGACACCCTGGGAGGTGGGTGGGGCTGAGAGAGCTCTGACACAAAGTGCTCTTTTTCAAGGACAGCTGTGCCAGAGCTTGTGACTGACCCAAGGTCACATCAGCAGGTGCAAGTGGAGGAGTGGGGAATCAAACCCGGTTCTCCCAGATTAGAGTCCGCGCACTTCACCACTACACCAAACTGGCTCTCTCTTCTAATCTCTTCTAATTATGCTTCTATTCTCTGAAAGCAGAACAGAGAGTGCACCCTACACCCCAAACCTTCAGGTGCAGATTGAAGGGGAAAGTTGGAAATTGTGAGCAAATTGTCTTTCAAGATAGCTTGTCTGTCCTTATTGGATCTTCTCAACAAGGCACCACCCAAAGCCTTCCAGGCAGCCCCAGGTTTCCTCAGCATGCAGTTTCAAAGTCTCTGTTCTAGTCAATTCAAGTGAGGAACAAATTCAGAAAGAATGGGGATGATTAAATTGGGTACAGAAAAGCTAAACAGTAAAAGTGTCTTGTCTGCATAATGGAAAATTGTCCTGTGAATTTAATAATGGGAATCACAAAATCCTATTCTTAGAAGTGATAGGAGGGGTGTTCTAGATCCTTTCTGATTGCCCCTCCTACCAGAGGCAGGGCCAGTATGCAAATGAAAACACTTCCACTGCTTGGCAAGAACAGGAACACCCACCTCTATATGTCAAGACGCTTGAAAGGAAAATGAACATAACACCCATTAGGTGGAAACATTAATAGTGTCCAGAAGAAAGCAAAATCCAGCACAGAAAGAGAGATGGAAGGATCAGATTTCACTACCATTCATGGCAAGAATTTCAGTTTTTCTTCAGCAGAGGCAGGAGGTCATTCTATATTTTAAAGGATAAGGTAAAGGAGAACCTCCTCAGGAAGATATTCAGGTGATGGCCAAGTGATCTCTTGCAGGACACTCCTCACAAAGGCCATCTCTGCAGAAGAGAAAAACAGGTTGCTCACCTGTAACTGATGATCTTCGAGTGGTCATCTGTGCAGTACCACACATGGGTTGGGCACCTGCGCACGACCTCGACCAGAGAACATTCCAGAGCTTGCCTCAGTAGTCTTTTTGGCGGGCTCTTTTCTCGCCCTGGTGAGCAGACACGCACTGCGCATGCCTGGAGCGGGGGAGAGAGCTGCCTCCCACTCAGTTCCTTCGACCGCTACAGGTAAGTCCCATCAACTCAAGGTAAGTGGGGAAGGCTGGGTGGGATTGTGGGACTGCACAGATGACCACTCGAAGATCATCAGTTACAGGCAAGCAACCTGTTTATCTTCATCATGGTCACTGTGCAGTCCCACACATGGGTGACTAGAAGAGCTGAACCAGGTGGAGGAGGGAGCTGGCAGCTGGAAGAGAGAATAAACAGGTTAGGACATTGCAGTATGGTTTACAGGTCTGACCTGAAGAAGTAGAATCATCAGGTGAAGAGAGATTGGAGCACCGCCTGGCCAAATGCAGCATCCCATCAAGCTCGAATGTCGAGTGCATAGTGGGACACGAAGGTCGATGTCGAGGACCACGTAGCCACAGCACAGACGTCTTCCAACGGGACACCAGCTAGGAAGGCCGTAGAAGTCGTAACTGCTCTTGTGGAGTGAGCAGTGATACAGGCGGGTACGGGTTGGTTTGCCAACTCATAGCAAAGGGCTATGGTGGAGGTAACCCATATGGACAGTGTTTGAGAGGAGATCGGCTCACCCTTCAACAGAGAACCATAGGCAACAAAAAACCCTGGAAACTTTCAAAAAGGCTTTGTTTGATGGAGGTAAAAGGAGAGCGCCCTCTGGAAATTAAGGCAGTGCAGGGCTCTCTGAGGTGCGTCAGCCGGGTTGGTAAGTAGGTAAAATAGAAGACTGAAAGACAGAAACGACTTTAGGTAGGAAGGAGGAATCTGGCCGGAGAACTACCTTTTCCTTGTGGAAAACTGTATATGGGGGATCTGCATGCAAGGCAGACAGTTTCCCCTTCCCAGTGAGCTGTAGTAATAGCAATTAAAAATGCCGTCTTCCACGAGAGGAGTCGAAGATCCACTGAAGCCATCGGTACGAACGGCTTACTTATGAGTTCCATCAAAACTAGAGACAGACTCGAGATCCGGTTCCGGTATGGCGCTGTGACGATCCTCTTACGTTCTTTTTGGAGCCCCCCTGGGTTCCAGGTGGGCTCCGCTTGGTTTCCTGGAGGGAGACCAAGTGGCAGGAGGCTTTTTCCAGTCCCCTCCATCTTCGGCAAGGACGGGGGTGAGACAGGCTTTGCCTCGAAGCAGGGGCGTTTGAAGAGCAGGGACATGGTCACCATGTTCCCGCATAACAGTGGCCAGCTGTTTTTAAAATATTTACTTTTGAATTAGATTTGACACATCACAGTGAAGAGTTTATTCTATGTAGACTTAAGTTGAAA
>NW_015176508.1:96512-107320 GCF_001447785.1 Gekko japonicus | reverse complement strand
GGAAATTGAACCACAGGAATACAAAGATTTACGACAACTAGAAGAGAATGAAAAGAGGAAAGAGGCTATGGAGAGATGGGGGAAGAAAAAGATACAGAGTTATGCCCTATGTAATTTGCTTGTTTGATATAAATGACTGATGTAAAAAGGAAATGAAATATGGTGTTATGGTAATGAGAAACTTTTTACTAGTTACATGCAAATAAGTTCTACATTGTTGATACGTTAAAATATTTTCTGGGGGGGTTCTTATTTCTTTTTGGATTTTTTTTTCTCTCTCTCTCCTTCTTTCTTCACTCCTTTCTTCTTAATAATTTTCTTCCGCCTTTCTACTTCTTTTTCTTAGTAGGTGGTTATATGGTATGGAAAAAGATAAGTTAAAATGATATAGCTTTCAGTGGCTATTGAGATGTAGGTAACATTTATATATAGGTATCTGTAAGAAAGAAGTGGATGATGGTGAAAATGTAATTTCAGATATATTAAATTTTGTTTATATTTTTTATTATTGGTAAATTAATTGAGATGGGGAATTATTGTTAGGTAATTTTTAGTAGCAATATATTAGAAGTACTAATGGGATTTGTGCTGTTTAAGGTATGTATTCTACTTGTTTTGTTATAATGAATAAGTTAAATTTTGTAGGTGATTGATATTTGAAAATTTTAATTGAATGTGTATACCCCTCTAAAATTAGAATGAACTTTATTCATTGATTTACAAGTGAACCAAACAGAAAATTAGTCAGTGACTTTTGAATTAATTATAATGTCTTATGAATAGGAAGACTGAGTAATAGTTGTAGTAAAATATATATGGAAGTTTACAACGACTTGGTTCGATGAATTTAGGAGGAACTTGAGCTACGTAATGTGAAATTTTAGTTGGTTAGTATTGGAATAGTGAGAATTCACATTTTCCACCAATTTATAACCAAGCTGGATGATCACTGTGATGTGTTGAGGAAATAGTTATAGTGTCTGTGTATGTCTACTTTGGTTTTTGTGTTGGGGTGGTGAGGGGAGTCTGTAATTATGCATAAAAATCCAATAAATATATTAAAAACAACAACAACTAGAGACAGACTCCAGGAAGGCATGAGCGGCTTTCGAGGCAGGCAGAGAAGAAGGAGCCCTTTAAGGAAAGACTTTGTCAGGCGGTGTGAAAAGACAGTAGAGCCCTGTATTAAGGGGTGATATGCTGAGATGGCAGCCAGGTGGACTCTTAAAGAAGAGTATGCAAGGCCAGATTCCTTCAAGGACACGATGTAGGAGAAAATCTCCTGTAGAGAAGTGTGGGTCGGATCGAAGGAGTGTTGCAAGGCATGAGATTGGAACCTCCTCCACTTCAGACAATAGGTATTGCGGGTAGTCAGTTTCCTTGCGTTAAGCAATACATTCAACACCATAGGTGGGAAGTCTACTGTAGGATCTTCCACGCCGTGAGCCTGAAGAAGGTCGTGTTGTGGTGGAGGATCCGGCCTCAATCCCTGGACAGAAGATCCAGCACATGAGGGGATGATGGAACCATCCGTTGGAGAGACAGAGGTGAGGGAACCACACTTGGTGTGGCCACCAAGGGGTGATGAGGATGCAGGAGGTGGCGTAGGCCACAATCTTTTGAAGCACCCTGAAGACGAGAGGAAACGGGAGGGGGGGAATAAAATAGGGTCCCCGTCCATCTGTGAAGGAACGCATCTCCCATAGACTGGGCGGACCACGGGTGAAGAAGAGGCAACACCGGGCGTTCTGCAAGGTGCCAAAACCATTGACGGTCGGGTGACCGAACTCGAGGAAGACCGGTCGTAGATATCGGGGATGGAGGGACCATTCGTTGTCTTGTGGGACTGAGCGGCTCAAAAGATCGGTGTCTACATTCTGAATGCCAGGGATGTGTACAGCGGACAGTATGACGGCATGAAATAGGCATCTTGAAGATCTATCAACGTCAGCCACCCAGACTTGGGGAGAAGAGGGAGAATGGACTGTAAAGTGACCATTCGAAATTTCTTGCAGCGAACAAAACGATTGAGATCTCGAAGATCTATGATGGGCCGCAAACTGCCATCTTGTTTGGGGACTAGGAAGTACTTGGAGTAGAAGCCGAGAGTTTGTTGTGCCTCCGGGACGATCTTGATGGCCCCCTTGTGGAGAAGCCGCATCTACCTCTAGGTGAAGCGATGGATTCGGGAGCGTGATGACAAAGTGAGAAAGGATCGGGGGCAAAGCAAACTCTATGGCATACCCGACTCGTACAATGGTAAGGACCAAGGAGTAGGTGGTAATTTCTTCCCAAGTTGGAAGGAAGGGGAAGAGTCGCGTCCAAATGGAAAGGGTGAATGAAGGAGGCGGTGGCAGGCCCTTGAGGTGATCAAATGGACTGCTTGGGCTGCTGGGGCTTCTTGGGGGCCTGCTGTCATGGTCGTTGAGATGAACGGGAGTCATATGATTTCTTTCTCCACTGCGAGGTAGTAGCAGGCGACGGCTGACATTTATTGTAGTAAGGCCTCCAGGAATGGTATCAAGGCCTTGGTGTTGAAGTAGGAACTCCAAGGTTTCGAGCTTGTTTCCTGCTGTCATTGACAGCTTTCAGAGCCTCATCTGAAGTGGAGTGAAAAAGTCCATTGCCATCAAAGGGCAGCTCCTCAACTTTGAATTTAACATCTGTCTGCAAGGAGGTGCTCCTAACCCAGGCATGACGGCAGAGTGCGATAGAAGAAGTGAGGACTTTAGAAGAGCAGGTGACAGCATGACGAATGGAGTTGATCTGTTGCTTGGACATTGCACAAATTTCGGATAAAGCAGCAGACAAAGTAAAGTGATGTTCCTCTGGGACAAACTGAAGAACCGGACGAATGGCAGTGGCTACATTAAAGGCATATGCGGAAAGGTACGACAGATAGGTATTGATTCTAAGGTTCATGGAAGCGATGGAGTAAGTTTTCTTGGCAATAGCATCAATCTTCCTTCCCTCATGGTCGGGAGAAGTGGACTGTTGAACAGGTTGTTTAGACTTAGAAGAGGAATGAACAATTATCGAGTTCAGTGGAGGCTGATTGAACAAGAATTTTCCAGAAGATTCCTGAAACTTATAAAGGCCATCATAACATTTTGATATTGGAGTGACGGAGGCAGGATGGTCCCTAGACTCCATGAGGACCAAAAGGTGGACCGAAAGTAATGGGAGAATTGTCGACGGTGGCAAATCTGCTTGCACTAACTTATCAACGACATCGGTCACTGCAGGAGTTTCCGTAGAACCCTGCACTTGAAGAACTGTGGCCATTTGAGTAACAAGCTCCAGATAGGCTTTCAGGCCTTTGGTGGGAGAGATGGAACCTGAGCGACGGGTCTCGTCCTCGATAGGAAGGATATCAGGGTCAAGATCACCAGACACGGAATGGTCAGATACCGAGACCAGAGTAGGTGATCGAAGCGGTTGAGAGACATCAATAGGTGTTTGGTCATCAGCGAAAGGGCGATACCGAGGTTCTAATGGAGAACACTTCGGGGCATCTGCAGACATCGATACATCTGGAGGGAATGGACTGAGGCTACCAAATGGAAACACCTGGAATAGGACGAAGTTGGCTGGCCTCCGTAGTGGCCAGTCTGTCCAAACCGGTCGTAATGATCTCGGCGAGGGGTAGAAGATCTGGAGTAAGAGCGAGGGTAATACGCTCTATGGTGCCTGACCTCCACGGTGATCAGGATCTATAATCGGACGCCGGTGTTGATGGAGAGGACAAGCGATGGTAATGGTGTGGTCTGCGAGTATAGCGGGACCTTGATCTGGATCTGGATCGACTTCGCATGAAATGCTCCCTGTCATCCAAAGGGTGGATAGGCATATAGGAATCTCGGGAGCAAGACTGAGAGGCACGATGAGAGGAAGAGCGCTGGACAGGCGACTTTGAACACTGACCAGGTGGAATACGCCCTGACGGTGAAGACAAAATAGGTGGCAGAGGCGGAGGCTGAAGGCTAGGCTTATGTGAAGGCGGGGCCGCAGAAGATAACACCAGAGTGGATGTCGAGAGACCGGAGATCACTACGGGATTGAGCTTCGGAGCTGAAGTCATCATTGAGGGCTTCAATTTCGGCTTAGCCGACTGTTTGTCTTTGTGCTTTTTAGACTTATGCTTTAGGGGTTTCGCACTGTCCAATTGTTTTTGCGGAACAGAAGATTGGGACACGACTGAAGACATCGTAGGGCGCAAAGCTGCCTTGAGGAGAGACGTTCTAAGTTGGGCCGCCCTATTCCTGTGGGCCTGATGGGTAAAGTTCACACAATGGGGACAGGAATCAACCCGGTGAGACTCGCCCAGACAAAACAAGCAAAGATAGTGGCCGTCATTGGAAGTAAGTTTGGCTGGACAACAGCGACACGTCTTAAAGAATTTTGTGAGTCCCATACAAACACCTCCCGGCCAAGGGGGGGCGGCAGACAGAAACGAAAGTGAGGAAAAATAGTAATTCATTTTTTTTTTTTTCAGGAGAATAAGTAGGAATAAGGAGAAATGAGAAGAATAAGAAGACAAAACCAGGAGAAAAGTACTCAGCTGAGGCACTTTGAAGAGCGATGCTAGTGAGGTGTGAACATGAAGGCAATCGAAGAAGAACTGAGTGGGAGGCGGCTCTCTCTCCCGCTCCAGGCATGTGCAGTGCGTGTCTGCTCCCCAGGGCGGGAAGAGAGCCCGCCAAAAAAGGTTTCTGAGGCAAGCTCTGGAATGTTCTCCAGTCAAGTTCGTGCGCAGGCGCCCAACCCATGTGTGGGACTGTACAGAGACCATGACGAATATCATTGTTGATTTCACAAAACTTCCATGAATTCAGGCACAGGCACCCACGTGGCAACTCTGCAGACAAATTTCACCCAGAGTAGCCTCTCCCTAGGAGCTGCGGTGGCTCAAGTGGTTAAGACGCTGAACTGCAGGCTGTGGAAGGTCGGTAGTTCAGCAGTTCGAGACTCGAGTGTGCCGCATGATGGAGTGAGCTCCCCTCTCTAGTTCCAGCTCCTGCCAACCTAGCAGTTCGAAAGCAAGACATTGCAAGTAGATAAATAGGTACCACTTCAGTGGGAAGGTAACAGCGTTCCGTGCGCCTTGGTGTTTAGTCATGCCAGCCACATGACCACGGAAATGTCTTCGGACAGCGCTGGCTCTTCGGCTTTGAAACGGAGATGAGCACCACAACCCTAGAGTTGGATGGCTTTCGAGCAAGGGAACCTTTACCTTTTTAGCCTCTCCCTGCTCTTGTAATCTATGAGAACAGTTGGCATGCCTTGTCAAGATGAAAATACACAGGTTAGGGTTGGAGTACAACCTTCCCAACTTCCATATCTGCTGAGCGCACGTAATGGCCACAATGATCATTTTTAATTTCTTCAGGAGAATGTTATCCATAGCTTCAACTGGGCACCTCAAGAACCCATCTCTGGTTCCAATTAGGAAAACTGTACCCAGCATGATTTCATAATGACATTTCAAAATCTAAAAATAGGAGGTGTCCAGAGGCGGGAGCTCACTCCGTCATGCGGCACTCGGGTCTTGAACTGCCAAGCTACCGATCTTCCAGTCTGCAGCTCAGCGTTTTAACCTCTGAGCCACCACGGCCCCCTACTATACATTAAAACACCTTCAATTGGGCCTGGACTGGACATTTTCCCTCTTAAGTATATTTCCTATCTGTCTATTCTGAACAAGGCTGTGGTTACATCAGACCCACAGTTGTAGTACACAGACTCTAAACATGGAATTGAATATAAATTCTAGGTAGTAAGGGACCACAGATTCTCATCAAGCTCCACCTATTGCTATTCTGGAAAACATGACCCAACCGCATTCACATATCTGAAGGCACTCACTAAAGAATGGCCAAGATATTGCTGGAAATTCGTGCTCTACATTCTTCAGTACTAACCCTCTCCTCCAGATGCTCCTGGGTGTACTTGATTCCTATAGAAAAGTTCTCCTTTTTGTATGAATTTTACAATCATTTCCTAAACTTACCATATGTAATTGTACCCCTTTCTTCTTTGTCTATAGCTTTAAACAAGTTTGATACATTAAGGTCTGAGACACCCATGGCAGTCTTTAGAATACAAGTTAAATCTTCTTCTGTTAGTGTTCCCACTTCTGACTGATACATCTGTGAACAAGTATAAAATATTATTTTTGCTTCAGCAAAGCAACACATTTACACTAATTTGATTAACTACAGATATCAGTCAAAGATCTGTGTGGTTACCCTGAATCAATATATGAAATGGAAGGTTTGTCTACACTTACCATGAAGTTTCCTTCTCAGTAGTCCAGGAGTGGGTCAGTCCTTACTTCTGGGATACAGCTCCTTCTCTCCGAAGGCAGGGTCTATCAGCTCTTTCAATCCCAGAGGGACAGTGGCTTGTCCCAGAAAACCTCAGTCCGTTTCCAAGCCCTGACTCCCCATAACAATAACAGAAAAGAGAAAAAGCTCCCAAAAAATTTCTTAGTGTGAAACTTCTTAATGGGTTAGGGGGAAAAACTCAACACCAAACAGGATAGAGTGCTGTAGAACTAAATGCCTAGGCTATTCTAACTAAACACCTCGAAACTTGATGTACCTCCTTTGCAAGATATCAGCAGGATCTACCTAACCATTCCATCTGTACAACAGACCCCGGACGCCCTAGAAGCCATATCACGGAGAAAAACCCCTCAGGTGGGCAGGACTGACTCACTCCTGGACCACCGAGAAGGAAGCTCCAAGGTAAGTGAAGACAAATCTTCCATTCGCTGGTGGTCCTGGGAGTGGGTCAGTCATCACTTATGGGATGTAAAAAAGCAGTATGCTTATTTATTTATTTATTTATACCCCACCCTCCCCGCAAACGGGCCCAGGGCGGCTTACAAGAGGGCAAGATATGCCCATACATAAAAACAGGATAAAAACAGTGAAAACCAACGAATATTACAAACGAAGTGCTCAGATTTAAACAAGATGGTCATTCATTAGAAGTAGGTGGTTTTTCATGGAGGTAGGTAGTGTCCAGTAGATGTTAAACTGTCCAGTCCAGCGGTACCAACCCAGTGCTGTATTGTGGCCAGATCTTCCGCAGGGCTGTCTCTTTGCTCCATCTATTGCCAACACCGTTGGTAGTGGTGGTAATGGTGGTGGTAGTGGCGGCTCCTACATAAAAGCCTGGCGGAAGAGCTCTGTCTTGCAGGCCCTGTGGAACTGTACTAGGTCCCGCAGGGCCCTGATCTCCTCCGGGAGCTCATTCCACCAGGTAGGAGCTGCCACTGAGACGGACCTGGCCCTCGTCACAGCAAGTCTTGCCTCCCTGGAGCCTGGAATCACCAGGCGATGTTGCGTCTCAGACCGAAGTGCTCTTAGAGGTCTATATGGGGAAAGGCGGTCCCTCAGGTATGTCGGACCCTGGCCATATAGGGCTTTAAAGGTAAGCACCAGCACTTTGAAACGGTTCCGGTATGCTATTGGCAGCCAGTGCAGTGCTTTCAGCCCAGGCTGGATGTGCTCCCACTTGGGGAGTCCCATCAACAGCCTGGCCGCCGCATTCTGCACTAGGTGCAGCTTCCGGATCTGCGACAAAGGCAGCCCCATGTAGAGAGCGTTACAATAGTCTAGCCTAGAGGTGACTGTTGCATGGATCACTGTAGCCAGGTCATTGCGATCGAGAAAGGAAACCAACTGCCGAGCCAGCCTAAGGTGGTAAAAGGTCGACTAGGCAGTGGCTGCCACCTGGGCCTCCATAGTTAAGGAGGGATCCAAGAGCACTCCCAAACTCCTAACCTCCAACGCGGGCACCAAAGGCGTCCCATCGAAGGTCGGGAGAGGGATCCCCAAGCCGACCCAACTCAAGCACAGGACCTCCGTCTTCGCTGGGTTTAGTTCCAACCGGCTCAGCTTGAGCCACCCAGCCACGGCCTGTAAAGTCCGGTTCAGATCTTCTGGGTCGGAATCCGACTGGCCACCCAACATCAGATAGAGCTGGGTGTCATCTGCATATTGATGACACCCCAGCCCATGCCTCCGGGCAATCTGGGCAAGGGGGCGCATGTAGATGTTAAACAACATCAGGGAAAGCACTGCCCCCTGAGGCACACTGCATTTGAGCGGGTACCTCCGGGACTGCTATTCCCCTAGCGCCACCCTCTGTCCCTGAGCTTGGAGAAAAGAGACAAGCCATTGAAGGGCGAGCCCCTGTATCCCTGTGTCGGCGAGGTGGTGGGTCAGCAACTGATGGTCGACCGTATTGAATGCGGCCGACAGATCTAACAACAACAGTGCCGCCATACCTCCTCGATCCAGATGCCTTCGGAAGTCGTCAGTAAGGGCAACGAGTACTGTCTCCGTCCCATGGCCTGGGCGAAAGCCAGACTGGAATGGATCAAGGACAGAAGTGTCATCCAGAAAGCCCTGTAGCTGTGTTGCCACCGCCCTCTCAATCAATTTGCCCAAATAGGGCAAATTGGACACCGGCCGATAGTTGGCCAATTCAACCGGGTCCAAAGATGTTTTTTTCAGGAGAGAACAGACCATCGCCTCGAGTGCCACTGGGAACCACCCCTCCAAGAGGGACGTTAACAATCTCCCTGACGGCACCTCAAAACCCCTTGTGGCCCGCTTTAATGAGCCAGGAGGGGCACAAATCAAGGCGGCACGTGATTGGACGCATAGATACAAGCAATCTGTCAACTTCCTCCAGACTGAGCAGGCCGAAACACTCTAAACCCAGAGTCGAAGGTGCACAAGGGGCCTCAAGTTCACTCACTGTTTCAACTGTGGCGGGGAGATCACGGCGGAGCACCAAGACTTTGTCCACGAAATAGCTCGCAAAAGCCTCGCAGCCAATATCCAATTCCCTACTATTTTGTCTGCCCTGTGGCAGTGCTGTCAGAGACTGAATCGTTCGAAACAATTGGGCTGGGCGTGAGCTCGCAGACGCAATTGTAGCTGTGTAGAACTCTCTCTTTGCAGCCTTGACTGCCATCTCATAGGATCTCATAAATGTCCTATAGGATGCTCTTGATGCTTCGTCGCAGGCACGACGCCACTGTCTCTCTAGCCATCTCAGCTCTCGCTTCATATGCCGCAACCTTTGGGTATACCAGGGAGCCAGCCTAGAGCGAGTGCGCAGAGGACGCCAGGGAGCGATCTCGTCAATGGCTGTGGAGAGTCGGCTATGCCAGTCCTCCACAAGCTCATCCAACGAGCTGCCAGGGGGCATCGGATCCCGCTGAGCCATCTGAAACCATACAGGGTCCATTTGGCTCGGCGGGTGAGCCAAAATCTGCTCGCCGCCTAAACAGGGTCGTGGTGGAACATTCAGACAGGCCTTCAGGGCATAGTGGTCCGACCATGGCACTGCTATTGCCGGCTCCGGTCCACTGTCATCCCCACTGCAAAGATCAAATAAACCGTGTGTCCAGCCTGGTGCGTGGGGGGTTGATACAAATTGGGTGAGTCCCAGTGGCGCCATGAACGACACCAGGTCTGCAGCCTGACTGGATGCTGCATCATTGGCATGGACGTTGAAGTCCTCCAAGACCAAAAGTCTAGGGTGCTCCAACGCCCAGGAGATTGCTGTTGTTGTTGGTCTCCTCCTTCGACCAGGTGCTCTGTGTCATCCTTCCTTGGGTATGAGCCCCACAGCCGGAGAGACTCGCATCCGTAATCATCACAGTCCTCACTGGTTCCTTGAGTGGAAGTCCTTCCTGAAACTGAACTGGAGCTGTCCACCAGTTGATCTCCTGACTCAGTTTCCTGGTTACTGAACTACCTTGGTTCTCTTGTGTGTAATCACATCCTGATATGGTAACAGGAACTTCTGGAGTGTGGAACCTTGACCATTGTAGTACCTCCTGACAAGATACCATCATTCCCAGGAGCTGTGCCAACGACATCACTTCCACCTTTTGACTTCTTAGGACTTCTTCTGCTCCTTGAATCTTCTCCAGTTTCTCCTGAGGCAGGAAGATTCTGTCCTGGACCGTGTTGTACACTCCTGGATGTATGATCGTCTGAATTGGATGGAGACTGCTCTTTTTATCGTTGGTCACAAAGCCATGTTCCTAAAGGCAAGACACTGTTTGGGTCACCGCCTCCAGGCCCTGTTGGAAAAAGGGTATGCCTTGATCAGAATGTCGACTAAATACAGCAACAGTGATATTCCCCGTAGTCTCAGATGCACAATCAGGGCTAACAGAGGGTGAACACCCTGGGTGAGGACTTCAACCTAAATGGAAGTGCCCGATATCGGAAGTGCCACCTGCTGTATGTGAAGCAGAGGAACCCACGATGAACCTCTCATATAGGAATATACAAACAGGCCTCCAAGAGATCTACGGATGCCAGGAAGTCCCCCATCTGAATGGATGCTACGATGGATTTTGAACTTCCTTGTTCTGATGCTTTTGTTCAACCATTTGAGGTCCAGGATGGCCCTGACATCCTCATTCTTCTTCAACACTATGAAGGACACTGAGTAGACCCCGTGGGCACCGGTTCTATAGCCCTGATGTCCAATAGATGCTGGATGGCTGCCTCAAGGAGCCGGTGTTTGTGACTGGATCGGTTTCTTGGAACCTGGAGAAACCACTTGGGTGGAATGGAGCTGAATTCTAGTGAATACCCATTTTGCACTGTGTCTACTACCCATTTGTCACTTACAGTCTCTGTTGCTAGCAGCTTGCAAAACTCTGCAGATGTCCCCCAATTTCTGTGGCATCTGCTGGCTTGGCATAGTCACATTGTGGTTCCCTTCTTGGGGCCCTTCATGTACTTATCGGGTTTGTTGAATAAGGA
>NW_015176508.1:44855-96469 GCF_001447785.1 Gekko japonicus | reverse complement strand
CTGGACTGAGCCTCCATCCTTCTTTTTTGTTCAGAGGGGGGAGAGAGAGGCACTGTCATTTCTTTCCTTTCTGGAGACTGATTCCTGATTTGGGTGTCTCCCTTTGTCTGTCCGAAGACCCATATGAAGAACTGTTGCTCTGCCTAGACGCCTGCATGGCTTCGATAATCTCTTTCCTCATCTCTGCTTTGATCTAAGCCAGGAGGTTTGCCTTAGCGTCTTCCCCTGACAAATCCATGGCCTGGGTCTGGGAAGCCAGGGTGGAGGTGGAAGCCCGCAAGTTAGGCAGATCTAAATCAGAGACTACACTATCCAGTGGTTGGGAGGTGGCCAGGCCTGCCGTTGCTGCTGTTTTCCCACAAAAAAACAGGCATCCCGCTGAAGGTGAAAGTAGCAGGCAAAAAGAAAGTAAAAAATGGCTCCCTTCTGCCTCGGTACAGACCCCCCCCCCTCTATGGACAGGTCTTCCCACAATTCAGCTGGAGTCTAGAAGGCTGGGGTTGCTCCTCTGCTGTCTGTTACTGGTCCCTTTCAAGCTCGACTGAGAGCTGAGGTGCTCCTGAAGGCTATTGCAAACTCTACCGCTCCCTTGAGATAAGGGATGTCTGCGTGTGCTCCCAGCGCGAACGTTGGAGACCTCAGCAGGAGTCTGCAGTGAGGACCATGGCCACTAGGAAACTCCTAATGCCCTCAGCTCTGCAGTGGCGCAGGCAGTAAATACTCGCCAGCCTGCAATATTCCATTTGACCGAACAACCTTGGCTGTTCGAGTCCCACCGCAGCCGGGGTGAGCTCCTGGTCCTTGTCCCAGCTCCCGCCTACCCAGCGGTTCGAAAGCCTTAATCAAGTAGATAAATTGGGTACCTACTCACTAGGAGTGGGGGGGCACCCTTCTCTCCCTTGGCTGAAGTTCCACAGCGGCGGCGGCGGTAACAATGGCAGGCTGGCGAGGGGGCTGTGAGGAAAAGATGGTGGCGGCAGCGGCGAGGCAGCAACCAGGGGTGAGCGGCCCCGAAGGCTGGTGCGGCGGCGACATGGAAGGCGAAGGCAAGTGCCGAGCAGCCCTGGCCATCGTCTATTTCGGCTCCGCCGTGCCTGCGCCTCCACGTCACCGCGTTCCTCCGTGGCTCTGCCTCTGCTTCCGTTGTTGTTGGATCTCGCCACTCGATGTTCCACTCACTGGCCACCAGGGATCGCCTCACCACTGCTCCGTCACTTTCGTTGTTCCAACCACTCCGCTGTCGCCGCTGTCTACCGCTCCTTTGAGATAAGGGATGTCTGCGTGTGCTCCCAGCGCGAACGTTGGAGACCTCAGCAGGAGTCTGCAGTGAGGACCATGGCCACTGGGAAACTCCTAATGCCCTCGGCTCTATCCAGCTCACTGTCACTCTGATGCGGTGCGGGAGGGGGGCAGCTAGGCCATTCCCTTCCCATGGTAGCAAACAGCTACTTTCTTCTCTGGAGAAAACAAACTGGGACCGCTTCAGAGCACCACCAAAGACATCCTGCTCGGAAGGCAGGGCCAAAAAGACTGAGGTTTTCTAGGACAAGCCCCTCCCTCTCTGGGATCAAAAGAGCTCACTGACCCTGCCTTTGGAGAGGAGGAGCTGTAGCCCAGAAATGAGGACTGACCCACTCCCAGGACCACCAGAGAACACACCTCTGCAACAGCACAGATGTCCTCCTACCACAAGCCCTGTGTGAGTTACACCCCAGCCCACGACCAAACAGGCTTTCCACTTTTCTGACAACAGTGGTTTCAACATGACATGAACCCTGTTTTCTTTAGAGTTCAGAACATTTATCAAACAACAGTGGTTTCAACATGACATGAACCCCGTTTCCTTTTCCTTTAGAGTTCAGAACATTTATCACTGATTAAAACACTAAATACTAAAACACTAAACTGGGGTTCACAGCTTAAAATTGCACCACATTTTTTCTAAAAACCTATTCTCATTCATCTGCAAATAAGATGGTGCTTAACACAAAAAGTCACAATACAGATAGATGCAAAATCGATCCGCAACAACAGATACCCATCAAAAGCCCTTTCAGTATCTGCTGAAGGAGACCGACATTAACAGCCTCATGAATAAAGTAATTTTCACTTGCTGCCTAAATTCCAATAAGATCTGTAGCCTGATAGGCCTCCCTCAATAGGATGTTCCATTGCTGTGATACCAACAGCAGAGAAAACTCTAACCAAGCTGCCCACAAACCCATCTGTGCTGACAGCATGCCTAACCAAGGCTTCCCCAGGTGTGCTGAGAGTAAGGTGAAGTTGCTCCTGAAGATATCCTGGGTCTAAGGCATTTATAGCTTTTAAGCTATAAGTGGCTTCCAGTTAGAACTGGCACACCACTTGATTACTCAGTGTGTGATGATTTTCAGTTGAATGTGGGAACTACGGGAAATGACTTGGACCTGGCACTTGGCCAGGAATGGCCCTTTTATAAGCACAGGTCCTCATCTGATGCTGCACTCATCAAGTGGCAAGCAGGCATGCGTGGATCATGTCATGCTTCCGGATTTGCTTGCCCAGATAGTATTTTGCATTAAAGGAGTACAAAAGATGCTCCAGTTTGCAGGCAAAACTGTGCATGCATGACTATGGCTGCATTTGAGTGTAGCTGATCATGCCTGATCACACACCAGTTTGGCTCATTCTCTGCTTGCTGTGTGAGCGGGGTGTCAGCTGTTCAGAAACCTACTTGGATGCATCTGAGTGAATGTGGATTGATCTGCTTTGGCACAATTACCACCATTTGTCACACAAGTATATTACTTTCTTATTCATTTACTTCCTTCCCCCAAGAGGATCCAAAGCAGCTCCCCTCTATTTTATCCTCACAACCATCCTGTGAGATGGGTAAGACTGGGAGTGTGTGAGTGGCTCTTGCAGCTGCTGCCACCACTACTGGGTTGAAAAAGAAACACAGTAACCCCCCCCCCCTTTCCTGATTTTTGAGTTGAGACTTACTAGTTGCAAGGATTAAGTCACCTCATCTGTGTGCCTTCAGTGTCTGCGTGCCATGAACCCAGCTAATTTACTATCTATTCTTGAATAGATACTATTAACTGTGCAAATGCAACAGTGCAGGCAAGTGTAATCTAGGAGACATCACTCATTTGAAGGATGCGTCCCATTGCACAGCTCCAGATAGGGGACAAAAGCAAATGATTCTGTGCCTTGGGAGATTTCTCTTTGCTGGTAACTGAAGTGACTTAGTCCTTGCAAAAGCAGCTGCAACAGCCTGGCCCTTTTACACGGGGCTACCATGTAGGCACAAAACTGCCCAGCATGATGTTATGCTCCAAACAAACAGAGGGGATCCAATCAGGAGCTGCCCTTGCATGGTGATTGTGCTGAAGTTCACATCATGCCTAATTAAGCTGGAGAAATCATAGAGAAATTGTGAAGTCAGTAATGTCTTCAAATTAACTGTCATGTACAGGCAGATACTGCATTGTTGAGTCTGATATCAATTTGGCTATTTTCCAAGTGTAGCTTTGAGAAAGCTTTTAATGAAGCATTTTAATAAAGCTGCTACTTGCCTTAAAAGCCAACTGTATTGTTTGCAAGGTTTTGGATGGTCTACAGACTACTGACAAAGCAGTTACATATTCTCGCAAGTCAATCAGACCATTTTCCTTCTGCAAAAGGAAAAGGATCAAAGTTATATTACTGATTTCAGAGAAAGCAGCTAGTGGAAAAAATGCTGTAAAGTTTTCACATCACAAAAGTTCATATGAAGGTTTCTGCAAAGAGGCTTGCAAATGCAGATTCCTAAAGACCACAATTAAAACACCTACCAATATCCTTATTTTAAACAAAAAAAGAGAGAGAGAGAGAGAATTAAATAATCAGTGCATACTTAGAATCAGAGAATCACAGAGTAGGGAGGGGCCAGACAGGCCATCCAGTCCAACCCCCTGTCTAATGCAGGATCAGCCTAGAGCATCCCTGACAAGTGTTTGTCCAGTCGCTGCATAAAGACTGCCAGGGAGGGAGGGGGGGCTCACCTCCTCCCTAGTTACTAATCACAATGGACTTCACTTGGTTACACATTATCTTCTACTGGAATGACAGAACACAGTCCAGTAAGATAGAATGTGAAACTAACAGTGTATCTTAGCATAGTAGTTCCAAAACTAATCAGCAAAAGGTGAGCAACAACTAATCAAACAGCTCATTAAGGCTACACACTAAAAGAACAGGCAAAGGCATGTGCATAAGACCTTTGGGACAGAACAGTCATGTTTTCAGGAACTATTTTCTTAATATAAATGGATACTTCCTGTACTACAGCTATGTTAACTGCAAATAAAAATTAATATTGCATTCTTATTATAACTTGTGAAAGTTGTCAAAAAATTTAAATACGGCAACAAAAGTGATTTATTCAGAAAAAAACTGAACGTGTGGTTTACCTCATCAAAAAGTGCGAACATGTTTTCTACTGTGTCAGAAACGGGGACTTCCAGGTATGCCGCGAACTCTTTGAGATTGACTTTTCTCTTTTTTATTCTCCTGGCACTTTCTGAGTATTTATTAAGCTCTTTTTCAAGCCTTTCTGGCTTTAACCTAAAAACAGAGAAGAAAACAGTTTATTCTCCACAGTGTTCCAGACGATTCTAGTCGGGCTTGATTCAAATGCAGGTGTGCACTTTCGAAGCCCCCCTAGGCGTCTTGAGGCACACAGTTAGCATTCCTATATCAGATCCTTTATCTCCTGACAACAGTTACACCTCAATAATGTTTTTGGTTCTTTGGGTATAGAACGGACCTTTGGACGTTTACCTTGAAAGCTCCTTCTCCTCTGCGGAAAGAAAGACATCTTATGGGTGATTCCCACTGTCCATTTAGGGAGGCAGGACCTAAATTCTTCCTCTTCCTGTGACGTGGAAGTTGCCCCTCTCTTTCAGTTCTGGCAACTCTGAGAAGCAGTAAGAATGTATGACAACTATCCTGTGTAAGCTAGAACTTCAGAGAACAGTAACAGCCATAGCAATGGTAAAAGATAACCAGAGAAATTCAGGTAAGTGGTAGGTATATGAAAGGTTTGAAGCTCATAGTTTGAAGAAGAGTTCAGGAGGGCAAGATGTCTCCCCTTCCTCAGAGAAGGACCTTCACAGTAGAATCATAGAATGTTAGAATTGGAAGGTCATTTGCAGGTCATCTAGTCCTATGGAAGGGACCTTGCAGGTCATCTAGTCCTACCCCCTGTACTCTGCAGGAGCACAGCCGAAAGACAGCCCTACAACATATCCAAAAGATGGTTGTCCAGCCTCTGCTTGAAAACCTCCAGTGAAGGAGCATCCACCACCTCCCGAGGCAGTCTGTTCCACTGTTCAACCACTCTTACAGTTAGGAAGTTTCTCCTGATATTTAGCCAGTATCGACTCCCTTATAATTTCCATCCGTCTTGCAATCTGGAGCAAGAGAGAATAGATCTGCTCCATCTTCTACATGACAGCCCTTCAAATATTTGAAGACTGCAATCATGTCCCCTCTAAGCCTTCTCTTTCCCAGGCTAAACATACCCATCCTGGTTGCCCTCTTCTGGACACGCTTGAGCTTGTCAACATCCTTCCTAAAATTTGGTGCCCAAAACTGGACACAGGACTCCAGGTGAGGCCTGACCATAGCAGAATAGAGCGGAATTACCACCTCCCGTGATCTGGACTCAATACTTCTGTTAATGCATCCTAAGAGTGCATTAGCTTTCTTCGCAGTCACATCACACTGCAGGTTCATGTTCAGCTTGTGATCAACCAGAATACCTAGATCCCTTTCACATGAGCTGCTGTCAAGCCAAGTCCCTCCCATTCTATATCTGTGTCTCGTTGAGTACGATTTTTCAACCAACCATGAATCCATCCAACAGTTGCACCATCCAGTTCACATTTAACCAGCTTATCCTCAAGGATATCATGAGAGACTTTGTCAAGTGCTTTACTGAAATCTAGGTACACTATGTTCACAGCATTGCCAGAGTCTACCATTTTAGTAACTCTGTCAAAAAAGGAGATAAGGTTGGTCTGGCATGACTTATTCTTGATAAACCCATGCTGGCTACTACCAATTAACTCATTCCGATCAAGGTGTTCACAGACAGAGCATTTAATAATATGCTCTAGAATATTCCCAGGTATTGATGTCAAATTGACAGGTCTGTAATTTCCCGGGTCCGTCTTTTTTCCCTTCTTGAAGATCAGGACAACATTCGCTCTTCTCCAGTCTTCCAACACAACACCAGTACTCCAGGACATCTCAAAGATTAGAGCCAGAGGCTCTGAAATAACATCTGCAATTTCTTTTAGCACCCTGGGATGCAAGCCATCTGGTCCTGGAGATTTTTTTTCCCATTGAGTGCCCATGAGTTCTTGTATTGTGAGAAAAGGGAGAAAAGTACCTCTTTCTCTACCTGCTCTTTCCCATGCATAATCTTATAAACCTCAATCATGTCACCCCTCAGCCGTTGTTTCTCCAAGCTAAAGAGCCCCAAACGCTTTAACCTGTTTTCATAGGGAAAGTGTTCCAACCCTTTTATCATTCTAGTTGCCCTTTTCTGCACTTTTTCCAATGGTATAATATCCTTTTTGAGGTGTGGTGACCAGAACGCTACACAGTACTCTAAATGAGGTCACACCATTGATTTATACAGGGGCAATATGATACTGGCTGATTTGTTTTCAATTCCCTTCCTAATAATCCCCAACATAGCGTTGGGCTTTTTTACTGCAGTCGCACACTGTCTCGACATTTTCAGTGAGTTATCTACTACAAGATCTCTCTCTTGGTCAGTCTCTGCCAGTTCGGACCCCATCAATGTGTATTTATATTTAGGATTTTTTGCTCCAATGTGCATCACTTTGCACTTGGCCACACTGAACCCATTTGCTACGTTGACGCCCACTTGCCCATCCTTGACAGATCCCTTTGGAGTGTCTCACAATCCTCCCTGGTTCTCACCACCCTGAACAACTTCGTGTCATCTGCAAACTCCAACCTGTAGACTTGTAACACCTGATAATGTACTCTCCAAACCACCTACTTAGGGTAGATGTAGATACTCTTAGTTCCAAGGAAAACTTCCTGGAGAGGACAACTCAGGGTCGGTCCTCCGTACTACTCTATCATTGCGGAACATAAAAGGTTCCTGATAATCAGAAAATAGCTTAAACCTCAGACATCCTACAAGCTGAGGAATGCGAATCCATGGGCTCAAAGGGGACCCTGGACCTTGAGTACTACACTTAGGCTCCAGGTCGGGAAATGGATAGCCTGGGGCAGCTATTCTCTTCAGGCATCTCCTAGTGTGAGGATATAGGGACAGGGTGTTTCCTTTCCTAGTATCCCTGAAGGCAGAGAAAATCTTTCTTTAAGGGCACAATTGACTGAACCCTTTGTCCAACCCTCCTGTAGGAAAAGGAGTACCTCTCTAACTGATTCAGAGAGAGGCTCTATTATTTGATTCAGGCACTCAGCCTGAAAGGACCAACCTGGAGTTACAGTGGACTCTTTGTGGAACCTTCCCTGGATGCTAGCCTGTGCTCAACCCCCAGGTTGTTTGGTTTAGAAGACCCAGGGGAGGATACTGCATCAATCCTTGCAGAGGAGCAACCTCCCTTGGCAGGAGATGCCAAAGGTTCTTAGAGGAAAGCCTCCTCAGGTCCTGATACTGTGACCTCCGCGGCAAAAAGAGGGTGCCACCTGGGTGGTTTCCGCCCCTTTGACTGGAGAACTAGGGTACAAACCTCTGCATCAGCTGTAAAGAAGGAAAAGGATACAATAGCTGGTTGGCCATTCACAACTTGAGGTGCCTATCCGGATGGCTTGAGATGACTTTGTTCTTGCCATTAACTTTTTGGGACTTGGCAGTTTCGATTAGTGGCAAAGAGGTCCTGGAAAGCCAGGAGACCTAGCCGTAGCACCTGGATTCTCCCTCTGCTACCCAGACCTTGGTAAAGCACACTGGGCGCTGAGACCGAAGGAAAAATTGTAGGCAGCCATGGTGAGCCTCTTGACTGGTTCCATACAGATATGCCTCTGATAGATCAGTTGAGGCCAGGAAGTCTCCATTCCAACTTACTTCCTCATTCTGACTTACTTCCTGTTCAGCCACTTGAAGCCTAGAATGACCCCCCATTATCCTTGTGCCTCTGGCACTGGGGCTGCTCCTGTGTCCAGGAGATAGGGGACGGCCTACTGTCGAAGGAAAAAGAAATTCCCCTGGGTGCAAGGATTCCTTGGAACGTGTGCCTCTGGCACTGGGGCTGCTCCTGTGGTCCAGGAGGTAGGGGGCGGCCTACTGTTGAAGGAAAAAGAAATTCCTCTGGGTGCAAGGATTCCTTGGAACTGCACGATTCCAATGGGCGAGCTGGCTACAGGCAGTTGTTCTACTGCTGCTTTGACTGCCATCTCCCCATGGCATTACAAACAGATCTCGAAAGGGAGGAAGGCAGTTCTTGGACATACCATCTTCTCCTTCTAAAAGTAGAGGACTTCTTTTCCTTTTCTTTGTTCTCTTTGTCCTTTTCTGCCACAAGGTATTAGGCCATACCTTCACCAATTAAATAAACCCCTTTAAGGGGACATCCGTCACCCTTGTCAGATGTCCAGGACTAGGCAGCTCTGGTGAATGAGCAGCAAGCCATGGAAGCTCTACATGCTGTTGAGGGAGCTTCAAGGTCTTTGAGTAAAGCCTGTTAGGTCCATGTATCACAAGGATCCTTAAGAAGACTGTCTGCCTCCTATGAATTAGAGCACAGGCAAGCCACTGAGCCATCCACTAGTAACAGTTGGAATCTCTTTAATGCCTCTAGTACCAAGGAGTAAACCGGGGGGGGGGGGGAGAACAAATGGTTAACTTTTGGTCTAGCAAAAATGTCCCATTCAGTATTTAATGTTGTTGTTGTTGTTCAGTCGCACAGTCGAGTCCGACTCTTCGCGACCCCATGGACCAGCTCCCGCCAGGCCCTCCTGTCTTCCGCCGTCCTCTGAAGTTGGCTCAATTTCATGTTCGTTGCATCAATGACACTGTCTAACCATCTCATCCTTTGCTGTCCCCGTCTTCTTTTTTACTAAGTATTTAATACTTAGTAAAAAAAAAAAAAAGGGCAGGGAGAGGAATCCCAGTGCCGCCCCGCCCCCCCATGGAGAGAACTCTGACTCAGCCATCTGGAAATTATGGACTGGGTCCTCCCCCTTTAGAGATTGCTTGAGATCTCCAATATATGTGGTATGTGAAAAATTGCCTTGTCCTGAATCAGACCATTGGTTCATAAAGGCTAGTACTGTCTACCCAGACTGGCAGTGGCTCTCCAGGGTCCCAGGTTGAGGTCTTTCAAATCACTTACTACCTGATCCTTTCAACTGGAGATGCCAGGGATTGAACCTGGGACCCTCTGCATACCAAGCAGTTGTCCTGTCACTGAGCCATGGCCCCTTCCTTGGAAAGTATTTGGTGTAGACCTCCTGAAAGGAGCCTGCTTGCACAGAGGTAACCCATAGGCTATTCCTCTGGCTGCTCCCAATCCTCTTTAAGGGATGAGGAATCAAACACCTCAGAATCTTCATTCTGATGATAACCCAATAGGAGGCAGGACTCCCTGCTACACCCGGGTAAAACAGCTGAATGGAAGATAGCTTCCCTGTCAGGTGGGAGACCTTGGAGGAATTCTTGTGTCTTGGTAGGACAGACTACTGGCCTCCTTTATTTCCCTCCCTGATCCAAACTAGTAAATTGGCTTGAGCATTTAAAAAACCTAAGGGGATCTGGGAATGAGGCTCTTTCCTTTGCATTTCCAGGTGGGAACCTGGGAATGAGTTGGAGGTTGGGAAATTAGGAGTTCTCTTGGCATACACCTCCTGAAGGCTCTGAGACCATGCTTTCTGGAGGTCGTGATGCAGAGAGGCCCACCTGTGGCGACACCTCCTGACTAAATGGAGGCTTTCCCAGAGGGTGAAAGCTCCAGAAACTTTAAACTGGCTTCAGCCTTAACAGGAGAGACGGAGAGAGTTGAAGCTGAAGGCAGGGCAGACTCCTCTTCTCAAAGCCAGCCCTTCTGCAACCCTACATGCTGTGCTGAGGGCCAAGGCACTGCTGTGTGGCTGCTTCCTGCCCTTCAAGCCCCTTAGAGGTGAGAAAAGGGGAGGGAACACCAGCCCCCAGGGCTGGGGAGACTCCGCAAAAGCACCAGATTGGGAGATGCCACTGGCAAGTGGGAGGGGCACTGTGATCGGCTCCTAGTTTCTCTCTGCTGCCAGTGTGCAATAGGGAATGGGGGAACGCCATCTCTGCCCTTTCCTGCCTTGCAGAACTCCTCCCCAAGAACTGAAACTGAAAAAGGATCTTCTAGGCCATGAGACCAGTCCTTGCAATAAACTCGTGAGGTCTAACCGAGCTTCTGGAAGGCCATAACTGTCTCCATGCAGATCCTCTGCTTTGCAGCCAGTGCCTCCCGACCTCTTGGGAGCCACGCGGAGGGCAAGGGTACTCCAGGGCATTTGTAGCTGGTTCTACACGCCCAGGGTGATGGGGAGGGCTCCCAGGCTGAGGCCATCCAGGCCTTTGAGACACACTGGTTGGCTCTGACTGGACCAGTCTTACCGTAGATGCAGCTAGCGCACTCTCCCCACCAGACTCCCCTTCCACTGGGCTGTCTTACTGCAGTTCAGGTCGGGTCACTGGGGCTCTCACGGCTCCTCTGTCGCTCCAACTGAGCCAGCCCCTCCCTGGCCTGTAGAAGCTTGCCGAGGTCTCAGTGCTACTTCAACGGGCTCCCGCAGGCCCTACCGCGCCCCTGAGATTATCGGGGTGTGTGTGTTCCTGGCCTGAAGGCTGGAGACCTCAGTGGGAGTCTGCAGTCCGGTGTGAGCGCCACGGAGCTCCCAAGTGTCGTTGGTCTTCACGCTCGCTCGCTGCCTCTCCTAGGCAACAACGGGTGAGGGAGTGAACCCGTCCCTTCCTGTACGAGCCTCTTTCTCATGAGGACTTGCTAGAAGTCCTTGAAGGTACGCTGGTTTGATGGGATCACACAGCAACAGACATCCTGCCGCTAGGCAGGGCCCAAAAAGACTGGAAACTTCTGGGACAACCTCCCCTCTGGGATCGCAAAGATCGACAACCCTGCCTGCGGAGGAACTATGTCCCCAAAAGTGAAGACTGTCCCAACCCTAGGACCACTGGAGAAGAGGAAGAATTTAGTTCCTGCCTCCCTAAATGGATGGTGGGAATCACTCATAAGATGACTTCCACCTCAGAGGGAGAACACAAGTAAAAGTATCACTAAAGCATTTTTGCTTACATTTTATCTTAAAAAAACTCCACATAGCCATTAACATTAATTCAAACAAATATTATAGTACCTTTCATGGATTCTGCATAGATAATTAAAGGATAATGACTACGTGAGTCCTAAGCATTTATCTTGCCCCAAAGCAAGCAGGTTTCACAAGATTAGGAGCATCTTCAAAGAAGACTCTCTGTACCAATGCAGATTCACCTATATATAAGTTTCCCAAACAGTCTCTAACAATAGGTCACTGTCACACCTGACAGGGATCACATTCTTGACTGATAACTTCAAACACCGTACAGAGTTATCTCTTTAAAAGGATATGCAAAAATAGGTTGCACTTACCTGCAACTGTTGTTCATCTTCTGTGCAGGCTCACATGGGACTACAGAGACCAGCCATGGCGAAGAGTACTCTAAGCTTTATAGACGATTCAAAGAGTTCCCATTCCCTGTCTCGCACCAGAGTTTTCCCGCCCAAACAGAGGCAGGGACAGTGTTTGTCCCTCAGGCCCCCCCCCCCGCCACCATGGAGAACATAGGCCCTCAGATCAAGCAGCCCACAGCGGGGAAAAGAGGGAGGGATGTGTGCCTGCACGGAAGACCATTCGATGAGCAACAGTTACAGGTAAGTGCGACCCTGTTTTCATCGTTATGGCTTCTGCGCAGTCCCACATGGGAAAGTAGCAAGCTCACTTACCAAGGAGGTGGGTGCAGACTGATTAGCGAAAAAGCAACTGCAGCACTGCCCTCCCCACAGCCGCCTCATTTCTGGAATTTATATTGATGTCGTATCTCATGAACGTGGATGGAGGTCGACCAGGAAGCAGCATTGCAGATGTCATTTAGACAGGCCTTGCCAAGAAAAGTCACTGAAGATGCTGAGCTTTGGTGAATTGAGCTTTGACTGGAAAGGGGAAAGCCACACCAACCACCGTATGCACCAAGTTCACTGCTGAAACAACCCATTTGGGCAGGTTTTGAGACAACACCGCTTCCCCTTTACTAGGG
Organism: Gekko japonicus; assembly: GCF_001447785.1. Taxonomy (NCBI): domain Eukaryota; kingdom Metazoa; phylum Chordata; class Lepidosauria; order Squamata; family Gekkonidae; genus Gekko; species Gekko japonicus. Next base: position 84,153 of record NW_015176508.1, on the reverse strand, counting down.
CCAGCAAAGTATACAAATAAGTTCTGGTCTTTCATAAAACTTTTATATGCTGTAAATCAAAGAGGAGAGCCCTTCTGACATCTAGAGTTTGTTCTGCTATGGAGACCGGTGTTGGGGGGGGGGGAAACAACTGGGCATAAATTAAGCAGACCTTTGACGTATCTCTCGGACTGAGGGGCTCAGTGACGTGAAAGGTTGATAGGGCTGGCATCTGCACTTTTAAAGATGACACTGACAAACCAGCATCTTTGAGAGACAATAAATATTAAAAAATGTCTGATGGGGGTAAGACTCAGGTTGGTCCTTAAAGGGGTGGCCCCTACTCCTTGGAAATGGATTGTAAATAAAGGCTGTTGAAAGACCATTCATGGTCTGCTCTTGCCTTCCTGCTTAGAGCATCCGCTGTGACACTGTATTGCCCTGCTATGTGAATGGTGTAAAGGAATATGGGCCCTACTTTATCACCCGGATCTCCAGTAGGTTAATATGTGACCCAGATTCCACCTCAGACCACCACCCCCTTGACACAGAAGTGACCCCAATGCACCCCCCAGCCTCACAGGGAGGCATCGGAGAAGACCTCTGTGTCATGTGGATGTGTACCCAACTCTTCGTCCTTGAAAAGACTGGGATCCTGGGACCACCAAGTAAGTGAGCTAGGGATGGATCGAGGAATAGATGACCTAAGCCATTGAGGGTCAGAGCTGATTTTAAATTTGCGAATTGAACCAATTTTAGAATGGCCTCAATGTGTAGTCCTGTGTGAGGAACCACTGCAGTTGTTGATGGTTGATGACCAGGTACATTCTGTGCCTGTTGCACAAGCGGTACAGGCAGTGGGGGCACCTCAAAAACGTCATCCTTTGAGGACCGAGGAGGCTCTGGAGATCTCGGTGACAGTGATAGGAGTCTGAGGGTGAGGAACTTGCTCTACTCCATTCCTTGATGGTAAAGTTCTGCATCATGGAGGCGAGGAGTCCCAGCATCGAGGCACTGGCAACTGTTGATGTTGAGGTGGTGGAGATTGTTAACACCGAGGTGACTGTTGGTGCTAACAGGAAACTAAAGTGGCATGTTTTGCCTCTCTCTTTCTTTGGGGAGGCGGTTCTGATGCCTCCTTTGTGCTTACGGCACCTTATCTGCCGGATCTGATGTCGGTGTGGAGGGCACAGACACTTCTGAGGGTGTTCAAGGCCTTTCTCTGGATGAGCCAGGTGCTTTTTGCAATGAGTGTCAGGGGCTCTTTCCCCACAGCACTGCCTTAACTTTACTGGCCCTTTCATGCCAGACTTGGGGCCACAAGCCGCAGTTTTGTGTCCTTCCCCCAGATGGAGCAGATACGTGCTGTGCTCGTCATTCTGGGCCATTTTGGTCCTGCACTCCTTAAAGAGAGGTAGCCTATTTTTTAAAGAGAGCTATATTTCAGGCTTACAAGTGGACAGATTGAAGAAAAAATCCTGAGGCAACGCAAGCTTCAGAATGCATCCTCTCCCCACAGCACTGAAGAGAGAACTGAGGAAGGAGAACTCTCTCTACCTCCGTCATGCGCCCATTTGAGCATGAGACGGAGGGAAGGGGGAGCACTCCTAATGCTTTTTGAATCGTCTAGAAAACTTTAGATCCTCTTCTCCATGGCTGGCCGGTGCAGTCCCATATGTGCCTACACAGAAGCCACAATGAAAAATGCATTCTTGCTATTTTAATAATAATATAAAAAATAGTGATTATAATTTTTTAAAAGTATGATTAGTTGTATCCCAACTGATATACCTCATCGTCACTTCTGTATTTAGTTGGACATATCTGAGATGCATAGATGCTTCTTGCACCTGAGCCCAGATACATATATCTAATGATATCTACAACATATTTGTCTGTTACTCCTTTGTTCTTTACTCCTGTAGGAACACTCCTAATGCTTTTTGATATCTACAACAGGTCATATTTGTCTGTTACTCCTTTGTTCTTTACTCCTGTCCAAGGCTGTTTTATTCTGGGTGTCTGGATTCTTTACTTTGCATATTTAGCTGACAGCCGAGGCAAGCCCTATTTCTGACCTGCAAAAACATCCTTCATTATCTTTTTAGTCAAGACCAGCGACTGTTCCCCTACATGCAATAGGGCTGCACTTACTGGTAACTGCTGTCTATCAAGTGGTCACCTGTGCGATCACACATGGGTACTGTGTGTGTACAGGTCTGTTGCAGAGAGGTATCTTTAAAGCTCAAAGAGCCTAGAGAGGCTCTGTTCCCTCCCACACACTGTTCCCCACCTTTTTCTGTGTGATAAGGAGGGGGCAATCCCAGCGCCCGTTCACCATTTCCCATCTACTGCCGCAAGAGTGAGGTAGACCACTGTTTAGTTAAGAGCTCACAGCAGGGCAGGAGGGAGGGATGTGTGACTGCACATGTGACCACTCGATGAACAATCGTTACAGGTAAGTGCAACCCCCATTTTCATCGTTCTGGTACCTGTGCAGTCCCACATGGGAGCCAGCTTACAATTCTAAGGAAGAGAGGTGTGAGCTCAAGGTTGAATAGAGACTGTGGTGTGGTACTGCTCTGCCGACAGCTGCCTCTCCTATGTCATCCATGTCCATGAACTGGTGTCTTGCAAAGGTGCAGGAGGACCATGTTGCAGCCTTGCAGATGGGACAGATGGAGAGACCACAGCAGAAAGCAGCAGATGTAGACTGCACTTGAGTGGAGTGAGCAAGGAGCTCCAGCAGACGGTCTAATTCATAACACTGTTTGACACATGTGATTATCCATCTAGAGATGGATTGGGCTGACAATTTACCCCCAAGTTAGAGCCCACAAAGGACATGAAAAGGTTGTTGTCTTTCCTAAAAGGTTCTGTCCTATCTAGATAGAAGAGAAGTGAGCTAGAAACATCTATGAAGTGGAGGCTGCATTCTGTCATCATGAGGTTGTGGGTACAACCCCAGCAGAGTCACATCTTGGATCCAGTGGAATCTGGATGTCACCGTGGGGAGGAACTGGAGTGAGAAGCAGAGGATCGCCCTAGAATTAAATACTTCCAGGAGGGAGGGAGTCATGCGGCAGTGCTTGTGACTCACTGGTCCTCCTGGCTGAAGTGACGGCTAGTAGGGATACCATTTTCACAGTCAGGAGACGAAGGGAGCAGGCAGCCATGAGCTTCAATGGTTTCCCCATAAGCTGCGAAAGCACAAGTGAGAGGTTCCATTAGGGTTCTGGAGGAGCGGCTGTGAGAAATTGGCTCAGCAGCCTGTGACGGAATGAAAGATCTGGGACCAGTAGAATGTAAACAAGGAACACTGCGGAGTCACACGACTAAGTGAGGAGGGGGCCATTTGGCTCAGAACACTCAGTGACTGACACGCTGGCGGATGCATCTCCCAGACCTCCCGGGGATGTGATCTGCGCACCAGCAGAAAGGAGGGGGGGGGGCGACAGGTCGCTACCCCCCGGAGCCTTGGCATAAGGCTCCTAGCCACGGGGCTTTTGAGGGGTGACCTCTTCACCAGCACGATGCTGGGGAATTGAGGCGCTCCTCTGCCCTGACGGTCCTGCCACTGAGTGTCCATATGGATCTAGAGCCGCTGACCGGGACAAGCGTCGGAGATCGAGCGTTTTGAATGTGTGCCGAGCTACATGATAAAAAAGACTCTGTCTCCACTTTAGTATACATGACTGTAATAGTCCCAAATTTGAAAGAAGTACTATTAAAGATGTGTTCTGTTACAACCTATTTTAGTTAATTTTAAATTGAAATTGAAAGATTATTATGTGTTAGAAATTTACAAAGCTTTCTTAAACAATGCAATTGTAAATGTTTACATTTGATCAACCTACTCACCCAAGGCTTCGCACAAGTTTCGCAAATTCTAAGAGACAGGTGTTTGAAGGGAGACGGAGTTGCCCTTCAGCCAAAGCTAGCTGGCAGTCTTCAAAGGTATAGTCTGTTACCAAAATTCCCAAGGCCCTTTAGTAAAGGAAGTGGGCGTTTTTTTACTACAGTGTATTTTATTAAACATTCACATAAAGCGACAATTGCTTTTAATCAAAATCTAAAGCATACGTATTATTGAAAAATGCAATGCAAAATACAGCATTTCAAGGGAAAACAAGCTTCCAACACAGTATACTATAAACCCCTACAACTTGAAAAATGGGACACAATTTATTTAGTACATTTTTATCCTGCCCTTTCTCCAAGGATCCCAGGACAGTGTACGTGTTCTCCCTTTATCCCCAAGGTCACTTGGCATGTTTTATGACAACCAGGGATCTGAATCTGGTCTTCTCTGTTCCAATCCAGCCCTCTAGCCACAAGACCATATACAATGAGGGCAGATTTGTCCACAACTCTTAAATCACCATGTCTCCCTTCTGTGCATTTGCCTCTCAGCTGTGGAGCAAGGTGGGCTGGATGCATGCTTTTAAATGTTTATTAAAGGCTCCCTCCACAGTAGATTAGTGCTGATAAGACAAAAAACCCCCCAACAATAATGGCAACAGCTGATGTAGTCTGGTAGAGACTGTCTCAGACTTGCACTAAGCTTGAGTTCAAATCCTGATTAATTCATCACTTCTGTCACTCTCTGGATCTCTGAACACTGATTAATTTGGAAAAGGATGGTGGAGACCTTTCCAATGCTGAAGTATTACAGAAATGATTAATCACTATCAGCACCATTACAGTGCAACTCTAATTGTACTATTACTACTGCCCAATATGAGAATTGCTTCCCACTGCATTGTCATTGACAACAACTGCAACACATTGTGCCTGTCAAGCTCCAGAGACTGGCCACTGGCTGAGTTAGAAATAATATCCTCCTTCCTAGGAAGCTGACCCGGGTTTGGAGAAGTTCACATCACCCTAGGTTGGCTTCTGGAAATGACTTATGGATGGATGGATGGATGGGAAAAACAGGTTGTTTACCTGTAACTGATTATCTTCAACTGGTCATCTGTGCATTCACACCCATGGGATCCAGTGCGCCTGCGCTGATCCGATTGGTGGCGTACAAAGCTCACATCAGAATTTTTGCACCTCCACCCTGGGCCTGCGCGGGAACCCTACCACACATGTCCAGTGGGGTGGGGCACGGACATCCCGCCAGTTCCTTCTGATCGCTGTACAACAAAAGATAGAGAACTGACAGCAGTGGGGAAGGAAGGAAGGGCGGTGTGAATGCACAGATGACCACTCGAAGATAAACAGGTTGCTCACCTGTAACTGATGATCGAGTGGTCATCCGTGCAGTACCACACATGGGTTGGGCACCTGCGCACGACCTCGACCAGAGAACATTCCAGAGCTTGCCTCAGTAGTTTTTTTGGCAAGCTCTTTTCTCGCCCTGGTGAGCAGACACGCACTGCGCATGCCTGGAGCGGGGGAGAGAGCTGCCTCCCACTCAGTTCCTTCGACCGCTACAGGTAAGTCCCATCAACTCAAGGTAAGTGGGGAAGGCTGGGTGGGACTGTGGTACTGCACAGATGACCACTCGAAGATCATCAGTTACAGGCAAGCAACCTGTTTATCTTCATCATGGTCTCTGTGCAGTCCCACACATGGGTGACTAGAAGAGCTGAACCAGGTGGAGGAGGGAGCTGGCAGCTGCAAGAGACAATAAACAGGTTAGGACATAGCAGTATGATTTCAATTTATAGGTCCTACCTGAGGAAGCAGAAGCATCAGGCGAAGAGAGATCGGAGCACCGCCTGGCCAAATGCAGCATCCCGTCGAGCTCAAACATCGAGTGCATAGTGGGACACGAAGGTCGATGTCAAAGACCACGTAGCTGCAGCACAGACGTCTTCCAATGGGACACCGGTGAGGAAGGCCATAGAAGTCGAAACTGCTCTTGTCAAGTAAGCAGTGATAGAAGTGGGTACAGGTTGGTTTGCCAACTCATAGCAAAGGGCTGTGGTGGAGGTAACCATTTGGACAGTGTTTGAGAGGAGACTGGTTCACCCTTGGACAAAGAGTCATAGGCAACAAAAAGCCTTGGGAGACTTTCGAAAAGGCTTTGTTCTATGGAGATAAAAGCAGAGCGCCCTCCGGACATCGAGGCAATGCAAGGCTCTCTGAGGTGCGTCAGTCGGGTTCAGAAAGAAAGTGGGTAAAACAGAAGACTGAGAGAGATGAAAGGCAGAAACGACTTTAGGGAGAAAAGAGGGATCTGGCCGGAGAACTACCTTTTCCTTGTGGAAAATTGTATATGGGGGATCTGCATGCAAGGCAGAAAGTTCCCCTACCTGGCGAGCCGTAGTAATAGCAATTAAAAATGCCATCTTCCACGAGAGGAGGCGAAGATCCACAGAAGCCATTGGCTCAAAGGGCTTAGCCATGAGTTGCGTCAAAACTAGAAACAAACTCCAGGAGGGCACGAGCGGCTTTCAAGGCGGGCAGAGACGAAGGAGCCCTTCAAGGGAAGACTTTGTCAGGCTGTGTGAAAAGACAGTAGAACCCTGTATTAAGGGGTGATATGCCAAAATGGCAGCCAGGTGGACTCTTAGAGAAGAGTATGCAAGGCCTGAGTCCTTCAAGGACACGATGTAGGAGAAAATCTTCCACAGAGAAGTGTGGGTTGGATCGAAGGAGCGTTGCAAGGCGTGAGATTGGAACCTGAGCCACTTCAGACGATAGGTATTGCGGGTCGTCAGTTTCCTTGCATTAAGCAATACTTCGAGACTTCAGGTGGGAAGTCTACTGAAGAATCTTCCACACCGTCAGCTTGAAGAAGGTTGGGTAGTGGTTGGGTAGTGGTGGAGGATCCGGCCTCGATCCCCAGACAGAAGATCTGGCACACAAGGGAGATGATGGAACCGACCGTTGGAGAGCCGGAGGAGGTGTGGGAACCACACTTGGCGTAGCCACCGAGGGGTGATGAGGATGCAGGAGGTGGCATCAGCCACAATTTTTTGAAGCACCCTGGAGATGAGAGGAAACGGGGGGAAGAAATAAAACAGGGTCCCCGTCCATTTGTGAAGGAACACATCTCCCAGAGACCGGGCGGTTGGCAGACTGCGGGTGAAGAAGAGGCGACAGTGGGCATTCTGCAAGGTGGCAAAGCCGTCAACAGTCGGGCAACCAAACTCGAGGAAAATTGGTTGTAGATATCGGGGATGGAGGGACCATTCATTGTTTTGTGGGACCGAGCGGATCAGAAGATCAGCATCTACATTCTGCACGCCAAGGCTGTGGACAGCGGACAGTATGATGGAATGATGAAGACACCAATTCCAAAGGCGGATCGCTGCTGTGCAGAGGTGAAGAGAAGAAGAAAAGATTGGATTTATACCCTGCTCTTCACTACCCAAAGGTGTCTCAGAGCGGCTTACAAACTCCTTTCCCTTCCCCTCCCCACAACCGCCCTGCCTGTTGATGTAAAAAGCAGCCGTGATGTTGTCGGAGGCAACATGGACAACCTTGCCTTGTATGATCGGGAGGAAGGACCGTAAGGCGAGATATGCCGCTCAAAGCTCCAGGAGGTTGATGTGGAGAGATCTCTCTCAAGGGGACCAAGTTCCCTTGGCAGATAGCATCCCGCATTGGGCTCCCCAACCCCAAAGGGATGCATCGGTGGTTAAGGAAATCTCTGGAGTCGGATGTCAAAAGGGCATACTGGCAAGGAGATGTTGCAGAAGAGACCACCACGACAGGGAGGTGAGGACGTGCGTCGGGATAGAGAGCTTCGTGTGCCACGGACTCGATTGAGGATCGAAAATACGGAGGAACCAGAGCTGAAGGGGGCACATTCTGAGCCTGGCATTCTGTACGACAAAAACAGTGGATGTGAAGTAGCCCAGGAACCTCATGACCGACCGAGCCGATTGCTGGGGACATGTGGTGAAGGTGGACGCCAGCGTAATTATGTTCAAAGCCCTGGAATCCAGCAGGAAGGTGGTATCAGTGGTGGTATCAAGGCGGGCCCCTACGAATCGGAGAACCTGAACAGGTTGGAGTGCAGACTTTGACAGAAGGACACAGAGATCTAAGGTGCGGAGAAGGGTCGGAGTAGAGTGGATGATGTGGAGAAGCTGAGTCTCCATAGGAGCCACGAGAAGCCAGTCATCGATATAGGGGTAAAGGACAATCCGTTGGCGGTCCAGCTCGGCAGCGACGACGGCCATCATTTTTCTGAAGACCCGGTATTGGTAATGATTGCCTCCGACAGCAAAGCATAAGAATTTCCAATGTTGAGGGCGAATGGTAACATGAAAATAGGCGTCTTGAAGATCTATCGACACCAGCCACCCAGACTGGGGAAGGAGAGGGAGAATGGACTGTAAAGTGACCATTCGAAACTTCTGGCAGTGGACAAACTCGTTGAGATCTCAAAGATCCATGATGGGCCACAATCTGCCGTCTTGTTTGGGGACTAGGAAGTACTTGGAGTAGAAGCCGAGAGTTCGTTGCGCCTCCAGGACGATCTCGATGGCCCCCTTGCGGAGAAGCGCATCTACCTCTAGGTGAAGCGATGGATTTGGGTGTGTGATGACAAACTGAGGAAGGGTCGGGGGGAAAGCGAACTCTATGGCGTACCCGACCTGTACGATGGTAAGGTCCAAGGAGTTGGTGGTAATTTCTTCCCAAGTTGGAAGAAAGGGGAAGAATCGGGTCCGAACAGGAGGGCTGAATGAAGGAGGTGGTGGTAGGCCTTCAAGGTGGTCAAACAGACTGCTGGGGCTGCTGGGGCTTCTTGAGGGTTTGTTGTCGTGGCCACTGAGATGAGTCATATGATTTCTTCCTCCACTGCGAGGTAGTAGCAAGCGATAGCTGACATTTATTGTAGTAAGGACTCCAGGAATGGTATTGAGGCCTTGGCGTCGAAGTAGAAACTCCAAGGTTTCGAGCTTTTTTCCTGCTATCATTGAGAGCTTTCAGAGCCTCATCCGTAGTGGAATGAAAAAGTCCTTTGCCATCAAAGGGTAGATCCTCAACTTTGAATTTGACATCTGTCTGCAGGGAAGTGCTGCAGAGCCAGGCATGACGGCGGAGTGCAATGGAAGAAGCAAGGACTTTAGAATAGCAGGTGACAGCATGACGAATGGAGTTGATCTGTTGCTTGGAAATAGCACAGATTTCAGACAAGGGGGCAGACAGAGTGAGGCGATGTTCCTCTGGGACAAATTCAAGAACTAGACGAACAGCAGTGGCGACATTAAAGGCATAAGCGGAGAGGTACGACAGATAGGTTTCGATTCTAACGTTCATGGAAGCGATGGAGTAAGTTTTCTTGGCAACAGCATCAATCTTCCTTCCCTCACGGTTGGGAGGAGCAGACTGTTGAACAGGTTGTTTGGACTTAGAAGAGGAATGAACTATCATCGACTTCGGCCGAGGTTGAGTAAACAAGAATTTTCCAGAAGATTCTTGAATTTTATAAAGGCTGTCATAACTTCTCGATATCGGAGTGACGGAGGCAGGATGGTCCCAAGATTCCTTAAGGATCGAAAGGTGGACCGGAAGCAACGGGAGAATTGTTGAAGGTGGCAAATCCGCTTGGACTAACTTATGGACAACATCAGTCATTGCAGGAGTTTCCGCAGAGCCTTGTACTTGAAGAGCCATAGCCATTTGAATAATAAGCTCCAAATAGGCTTTTGGGCCTTCCGTGGGAGAAATGGAACCCGACCGACAGGCCATGTCCTCGAGAGGACGGGTATCAGGATCAAGATCACCAGATACAGAACGGTCAGATACCAAGTCCGGAGAAGGTGATCGAAGCGGTTGGGAGACATTAATAGGTGTTTCATCACCCGTGGGAGGATGATACCGAGGTTCTAATGGAGAACGCTTCGGGGCATCCGCAGACATCAATACATCTGGAGGTTGATCGAGCCCCAGGGAATGGACTGAGGCTACCGAGTGAGAACACCTGGATTAGGACGAAATCGGCTGGCCTCCGTAGAGGTCAGTTTTTCCAAACCGGTCACAACTATCTCGGTGAGGAGTAGCAGACCTGGAGTAAGAGCGAGTACAGTATACAGTGCCAGATATCTTGAGACCAGGATCTATAATTGGACACCGATCTCCATGGAGAAGGCGAGTGATGATAATGATGTGGTCTGCGAGTACAGTGGGACCTCAACCTGGATTGACTTCACATGAAACGCTCCCTGTCATCCAAAGGGTGGATAGGCATATGGGAACCTCGGGAATGAGACCGAGATGCATGATGAGAGGAAGGCTGCTGGACAGGTGACTTGGAACGCTGACTAGGTGGAATATGCCCTGACGGTGAAGACAAGGTAGGAAGAGGAGGCTGAAGACTAGGCTTATGTGAAGGTGGGGCTGCAGAAGAGACCACCAGAGTTGATGTCGAGAGACCAGAGATCACCACGGGATTGAACTTCGGAGCTGAAGTCGACACTGAGAGCTTCGATTTTGACTTAGCCAACTGTTTGTCTTCGTGCTTTTTAGACTTACCGGTATGCTTTAAGGATTTTGCATTATCAGTGTGTTTTGGTGGAACAGAAGACTGGGACGTGACTGAGGACATCGTAGGATGCAAAGCTTCCTTGAGAAGAGACGTTCTAAGTCGGGCCACCCTATTTCTACAGGCCTGTTGAGTAAAATTCACGCAATGGGGACAGGAATCAACCTGGTGAGACTCGCCCAGACAAAACAAACAAAGATCGTGGTCATCGTTGGAGGGAAGTTTCTCTGGGCAATGGCCAGAGAATTTTGTGCGTCTCATACAAATACCTCCCCTGCCAAAGGGGGGGGGGGGCGCACAGAAACAAAAGTGAGGAAAAATAGTAAAAGATTTTTTTTGTTTGTTTTTCAGGAGGAATAAGAATAAATAAGAAGGATAAGGAGAAGAAAACTAGGAGAGAAGTACTCAGCTGAGGCAATTCTGAAGAGCGACGCTAGCAAGGTGTGAACACGAAGGCGGTCAAAGAAGAACTGAGTGGGAGGCGGCTCTCTCCCCCGCTCCAGGCATGCACAGTGCATGTCTGCTTTCCAGGGTGGGAAGAGAGCCCGCCAAAAAAGCTTTTTGAGGCAAGCTCTAGAAGGTTCTTCGATCGAGGTCCTACGCAGGAGCCCAACACATGTGTGGGACTGCACAGACACCACGACGAAGATCATCAGTTACAGGTAAGCAACCTGTTTATCTTCGTCATGGTCTCTGTGCACCACACCCATGGGAGAGTACCAAGCAGTGGCTCACCTGGAGGAGGGTGCTGGCAGGAACCCAGTGCATCACAGAAGATAGAATAAGTCGACCCAACTGCGCTCTGTGCTGTGTTCTAACGTCTAGCGCGTAGTGTCTGATGAACGTATTAGCAGTGGACCACGTTGCAGCCTTGCAGATAACAGACAAGGAGGCACCCTTCATAAATGCTGTAGAGGTTGCCATCGCCCTAGTCGAATGCGCCCTGAGCTGTAACAGGAGAGGGCGTTTCGCCAAGAGATAGCATAAGTGTATCGTTCCAACAATCCATTTAGAAAGGCATTGCGCGGTGATATGTGATCCCAAGGAATGAGTCCCATAGCAACGAAGAGGTGCGAGTCCTTGCGTGTAGGGCATGTTCTATCCAAGTAAAAGAGTAGTGCCCTTTTTACGTCTAGAGTATGGAGTAAACACTGTTCATCATCAGTTGGGCCTGGGGGGAAATCCGGCAGAACAATCTCAGAATATAGGTGAAATTCTGATACCACCTTAGGCAAGAAAGCCACATTAGGAATCAGGTGGACACCATTCGGTAGGAAACACAAGTAAGGCAGGTCATGGAGAAGAGTCAGGAGCTCACCTATCCTCCTAGCCAATGTGATTGCCACAAGGAACTCCGTTTTCCTAGAGATGTATTTCAGTGCAGAAGTTGCCATGGGCTCAAAAGGCTTCCTGGTAAGGTGCCGAAGCACCAGTGGAAGATCCCACAAGGGAACCAGGTCTCTGACAGGAGGATAGAGCCGGATAAGCCCTTTCAAGAATCTCTTGGCGGTTGGATGAGAAAATACAGAGTACCTGTCTATAAAGTCATGGTATGCAGAGATGGCCGCCAAATAGACCCTAACAGAGGAGTGGGAGAGCCCTAACTCTGCCAGTGACAGGAGTAAGCCCAAAATACAACTTAGGCCTACAGAACAGGGTGGAATTGAGTTTGGGCCCAAAAAGGATAAAAAACAGGCCCATTTTCCCTGATAAGACTTGCGTGTAAAAGCCTTGGAATTCAACAAAATCTTTGAGACTCCCCTCGAGAAGGGTAGTGACTTATGTGCCACGCTGTCAGCTTCAGTTTGGTGACTTCGTGGCAATGCATCTGTCCATCTGCTGACAGAAGAAGATCCAAAGCATGAGAGAAATGATGAAAAAGTCTTCTGGAGAGGTCCATGAGCACTGGGAACCACAGTTGCCATTGGCCACCACGGCGCAATCAGAATGCAATTTGTCCCAACTAAAGCCACTTTTTGGATAACTCTTGGGAGAAGCAGGAGAGGAGGGAACATATAGAGAAGCCCCTGGTTCCAGGGGAATAGGAGACCATCGCAGTCATCGATGTACGGGAAGACTGTGATTCCTCTCAAATGAAGAAACGCAGCCACAACTACTATTGACTTTATAAAGACTCTTAGCACCATCGATAGTCCAAAGGGGAGAGCCTTGTACTGGTCGTGGTGAGATCCTATAACAAACCAGAGATATTGCCGATGGGAGGAACGAATATTCAGATGAAAGTAGGCATCCTGGAGGTCCAGGGTGGCCATCCAAATGCCCTGACCCAGCAGTGGAAGAATAACCTGCAGAGATGTCATTTTGAACTTCCGGTACTCTGTATAGGCGTTCAGACCTCTCAGGTGCAGGATTGGTTGCGTGCCGCCATCCCTTTTAAGTATGGTAAAATAACGGGAATAAAATCCCATTCCTTGGAAAGCTGTAGGAACTTCTTCTATAGCATTCTTGGATAGAAGGCTGGATACCTCTTGAAGAAGCAGAGGTGACAGAGGGGTGACAACAAAAACTGGAAGAGGAGGCAAATCCAGGAATTCGATGGAATATCCCTGGGTAAGGATGGATAATACCCAGCGATCCGTAGTAATCTCCCACCAAGACGGAAGGTAGGGAGCAAGGCGGGTCAGTCCTTGGAAAGGCCTGGGTGTAAAGTCAAAGGCCCTGCTTGGGAGTCTTTGTAGTCTTAGTGCATAGGTTTTGGTGACCCGGTCCATATTTAGGCTTCACGGCATACGGTTGTCTGTGGCCCACTGGGGACTGGCGTGGCCGCCAGGAGCATTCTGGCGACGACCTAGCATATTGCCATTTGGACCCGTAGCGAGACCAAGAGTGCGGCCGATAAGGTTTGGACCCTGATGACACTCCTAAGGAACGAGAGGCCTTAATGCTCTTGTTCATGTCCTGGAGCACAGTATCTGTGGAGGCATGAAAGAGACCTTGACCATCAAATGGTAAATCTTCAATATAAGATCTTGTGTCAGGTTGTAAGGAAGTTGTGTGGAGCCAAGAATGTCGTCACAAGGCAATTGCAGATGTCATCGTCTTGGACAAAGTGTCGAGGAGAGTGTGTTTCGAAGAATTTATCAAGTGCTGAGCAAGCACCACCCCTTCCTTCTGTGCCTTCCTGATTGATTGCCGCTTGTCATCTGGGGTGAAAGGCAGGACATCACTAAGTTGTTCCCATAGCGCATATTGATAACGGCTCATTCACGCCAGATAGTTGGCCGTCTTGATTCCCAGGGCTCCCGCAGAATAGCAACATCTTCCAAAAGAATCCAGCTTCCTACTTTCCTTATCAGCCGAGATGGTGTGAGTATGTCTGGACTTCGAAGATGACGTAACTACCATTGAGTTCGGTTTGGGATGAGTATATAGGAACTCCGCTCCCGCCTCCTGTACCTTATACATGTGATCTAATCTCCTGGATGACACTGGTGCCCAACAGGGTTTTCCCCAAGGTGCCTCCGCAGCCTGAAGAAGGACCATCGACATCGGGAGAGCAATCGCTGTGGAGGTATCCAGCTGAACGACGTTGAATACTGCGTCCGATACCGACGGTTGTGGTTGGACTATGGATAAACCCAGGGAATGTGCCATCCGCTTCACCAGGTCCCCATAGGATGTCAGGTCCTCAGATGGTGATATCGGCAGATCATGCGACACTGTTGGTTTTGGTGAAGGTGCTTCAGTGGAGCTCTCTGCCTTGGAAGGTTCCCCGTCTGAGTCATTGTCTGATGAATCCGAAGCCGACTTGAGGATCAGTGTTGACAATGCCTCTTTGGACACATCATCCCCCAGCAGTGGCGGTTTCAAGTGTGTGTCCGGTATCGGGCACTTCTGTACCGAAAGGCGAGGTCTGATGTCTAGGTGGAGAGGCCAGCGGTTTCGACAGCGAAACCAATGGCAGGCTCAGACGCGGTCTGGGAGAGCGAGAACACCCAGGTGATCGTAGGTCCCAGTCCGACGGTCAGGCAGGCGTAAGCCACGGCATAGATGATGACAGAGGATAGGCACCAAACCAGTAGGCCATTTGCCTATGGTCCCAAGGAACAAACGGAGGGGCCGGCTGGCGGAAGCACCAAGATGGTGATTCCAAAGGTGACTCACGTCTCGGAGAATAACAACGCCTCTGCCTAGGGCAACCACGGTCAAGGCTCACCTCCCTTCCACGGTGTTCATCAGCACCGACTGGTGATCTGGATAGATGGCTGTGGAATTCATTCCTAGGATGCGGCTCGGACTGATCACTCGCCCATGAGGACCCCGAAAAGGAATGCTGTCTTCTCAGTGACCTCATAACCATAACCTTGTCTACATCGGAGGTTGATATAGAGAAGGGTCTGGTGTCCAGCAGCGCTTCCGACATCGGAGGGTTCAACTGCCTGATAGGAGAGTCCAAGAGTTCAATAGGTGGAGCGGGTGGAGGTGGTGACAGTTCTGATGCAGAAGAATGAGGGACAACGGGTTGCACAAGTGGGACAGGTGGCTGCACAGGGCCTGAGGTGGTGGCAGCGGTGCTCATATCGAGAGACTTATGTGTATCCTTGGAAGAGCTCTTAATGGCTCTTATCTGACTTCTCCTTCTTTTTAGCAGACGTCAACGCAAAAGATCGAGTTTTCGACACCGACCACTTTGAAGTCGATGGTCCCGAGTCAGATGCCGATTTCGATGTCAAAGGCACATGAGCTTTCGATGGAGGAGCTGATGCCATTGAAGTGTGTGGGAACCACACTTGGCGTGGCCACCGAGGAGTGATGAGGATGCAGTGACTTATGCGCCACGCTGTCAGCTTCAGTTTGGTGACTTCGTGGTAATGCATCTGTCCATCTGCTGACAGAAGAAGATCCAAAGCATGAGGGAAATGATGAAAAAGTCTTCTGGAGAGGTCCATGAGCACTGGGAACCACAGTTGCCATTGGCCACCACGGCGCAATCAGAATGCAATTTGTCCCAACTAGAGCCACTTTTTGGATAACTCTTGGGAGAAGCAGGAGAGGAGGGAACATATAGAGAAGCCCCTGGTTCCAGGGGAATAGGAGACCATCGCAGAGAGCGAGAAGATCTGATCCCCCCGACAGCAGAACGGGGGCATTTCCTGTTCTCTCGATTGGCAAAAATGTCTATTGCCAGCCTTCCCTATTTGGCGAAGACCAGACAGAGGTAAATCCAATTCAACTCCCAATCGTGGAGTCAGGCTTGACCCCTGCTGAGTAGATCCGCTTGAACATTCAAAGCACCAGAAATGTGAGCGGCGAGGAGAAACACTTCACGGGATATGCACCAATCCCAGATTTCGAGGGCTAAGAGACACAGTCTTCTTGAGACTGTTCCTCCCTGCTAGTTGACATAGCTGAGAACTGTCGTATTGTCCGTTAGAACAGCTACACACTTCCCGATCAACAGGGGCTGGAAGCAGCATAGGGCTTTCAGGATGGCTAGAAGCGCCAGGTAATTGATGTGCTGCGTTGCTGTGCAAGAGTCCCACCTGTGACCTATGCAGAGTCTGTTCAGATGCGCTCCCCACCCCCACAGGGACACATCAGAGGTCAGAGTCATCTGAGGCAGTGGCTTGTGGAAAGGGGCACCAAGTGTCAGGTTACATAAGAACATAAGAGAAGCCAATGTTGGATCGGGCCAATGCCCATCCAGTCCAACACTCTGTCACACAGTGGCCATAGTACCAGGTGCCATCAGGAGGTCCAGCAGTGGGGCAGGTAGATAAGACAAGTCCACCAAATGAGAGAGTTTCTTATACTTACGGGTGGATGAAGTAGGACAGACTGGCTCATCCTGGCTGCACTGAAGTGTTGTAAGAACCACAGCTGTAGAGGCCTCATTCTTAATTTGGCGAAAGGCTGTGGTTGCAGCCATAAGACTGAGAAGCCTCTGGAGTAGGTGGGCTGTGACCTCGCGCAGGGACCGCATCTGTTTGGCAAGTGACACCAAACTCCAAGCTCTGTCCTGTGGTAGGAACGCCCTGCACACCAAGGAGTCGAGGATGGTACCGATTAACTGTACCCTCTGAGACGGGCTGAGGTTGGACTTGTTGTGGTTCATTCATAGGCCTAATCTCTGCAGGATGGCCAAGGTCTGCTTGACATTTTTGGATAGGCGTTCTCGGGAACTTTCCACCAGGAGCCAGTCATCGATGTACGGGAAGACTGTGATTCCTCTCATACACGCCAGATAGTTGGCCGTCTTGATTCCCAGGGCTCCCGCAGAATAGCAACATCTTCCAAAAGAATCCAGCTTCCTACTTTCCTTATCAGCCGAGATGGTGTGAGTATGTCTGGACTTCGAAGATGACGTAACTACCATTGAGTTCGGTTTGGGATGAGTATATAGGAACTCCGCTCCCGCCTCCTGTACCTTATACATGTGATCTAATCTCCTGGATGACACTGGTGCCCAACAGGGTTTTCCCCAAGGTGCCTCCGCAGCCTGAAGAAGGACCATCGACATCGGGAGAGCAATCGCTGTGGAGGTATCCAGCTGAACGACGTTGAATACTGCGTCCGATACCGACGGTTGTGGTTGGACTATGGATAAACCCAGGGAATGTGCCATCCGCTTCACCAGGTCCCCATAGGATGTCAGGTCCTCAGATGGTGATATCGGCAGATCATGCGACACTGTTGGTTTTGGTGAAGGTGCTTCAGTGGAGCTCTCTGCCTTGGAAGGTTCCCCGTCTGAGTCATTGTCTGATGAATCCGAAGCCGACTTGAGGATCAGTGTTGACAATGCCTCTTTGGAGACATCATCCCCCAGCAGTGGAGGTTTCAAGTGTGTGTCCAGTATCGGGCACTTCTGTACTGAAAGACTACATGGTCGATGCTGAGGCGAGGTCTGATGTCTAGGTGGAGAGGCCAGCGGTTTCGACAGCGAAACCAATGGCAGGCTCAGACGCGGTCTGGGAGAGCGAGAACACCCAGGTGATCGTAGGTCCCAGTCCGATGGCTTGTCAGGCGTAAGCCATGGCATAGATGATGACAGAGAATAGGCACCAAACCAGTAGGCCATTTGCCAATGGTCCCAAGGAACAAACGGAGGGGCCGGCTGGCGGAAGCGCCAAGATGGTGATTCCAAAGGTGACTCACGTCTCGGAGAATAACAACGCCTCTGCCTAGGGCAACCACGGTCAAGGCTCACCTCCCTTCCACGGTGCTCATCAGCACCGACTGGTGATCTGGATAGATGGCTGTGGAATTCATTCCTAGGATGCGGCTCGGACTGATCACTCGCCCATGAGGACCCCGAAAAGGAATGCTGTCTTCTCAGTGACCTCATAACCATAACCTTGTCTACATCGGAGGTTGATATAGAGAAGGGTCTGGTGTCCAGCAGCGCTTCCGACATCGGAGGGTTCAACTGCCTGATAGGAGAGTCCAAGAGTTCAATAGGTGGAGCGGGTGGAGGTGGTGACAGTTCTGATGCAGAAGAATGAGGGACTACGGGTTGCACGAGTGGGACAGGTGGCTGCACAGGGCCAAGAGTTCAATAGGAGTGAGTGGAGGTGGTGACAGTTCTGATGCAGAAGAATGAGGGACAACGGGTTGCACAAGTGGGACAGGTGGCTGCACAGGGCCTGAGGTGGTGGCAGCGGTGCTCATATCGAGAGACTTATGCGTACCCTTGGATGAGCTCTAAATGGCTATCTGACTTCTCCTTCTTTTTAGCAGACTTCGACGCAAAATATCGAGTTTTCGACACCGAACACTTTGAAGTCGATGGTCCCGAGTCAGATGCCGATTTCGATGGAGGAGCTGATGCCATTGAAGGTCTGGAGGAAGTGTCTGAGTCCATCAATTTTGCAGAGGAGGGGCAAGAGCGGATTCCCACAAAGCTACCCACAGCCGCGCAGCTCTGTTATTTTTGGTTTGATTAGAAAACTTTGCGCAGTGTGGGCAGCCCTCAGGTTGATGAGATTCCCCCAAACACAAAATACAGAGAGTGTGGCCATCTGGTGGGGCAAGTGTGCTCCCGCACTTGGTGCACCTCTTGAAACAGCCCCACTTTTTAGTCATAAACAGAGCAGGATAGGCTAAGACCCTCAGGGCGAGGGGAACGGCCGAAGCCAAAAATAAGTTTTTTTTAAAAAAAGAGTCCTTCCCCCCCCAGAACAAGAAAAAGGACAAGAAAATAAAAAAGGCAAAAGTCCAAAGAAAAAACAACAAAGGTTTCCCAACATATGCGGTAAGTTGAAAAGCACCAACCAGCAGACGAGCTGTTAATAGTGTGGCAGTCAGAAAAGAACTGGTGGGATATTCATGCCCCACCCCCTTGGGCATGCGCAGTAGGGTTCCCGTGAAGGCCCAGGGTGGAGGCACGAAAATCCCGATGTGAACTTTGTACAACACCAGATCAGCACAGGTGCACTGGATCCCATGGGTGTGATGCGCAGAGACCACAACGAAGATGAAGGAGATCTCTCCATCACCATCGCTTTTCTATCCCATCCACTGAAAAAAGATGTTGCTGTTGGAGCAGGCAAAATACAGGCAGAAATCAGCTTTGTTTCAGGAATAGATGTGACAGCTGGTCAATGGGGCTAGCCTTCAGGAACCCCCTTCCCTCCAATCCTAGCTCAAATCTCAGCACAACCCAACAAAGGCAATTTTTTCTTCACCAAGTAGTTTGTCTTAAGTATGAGGAATCATTTTTGTACAGTGTTTCATATATATACAACATAACATGCACATCAAATCAATATATCTGACAAATCTTAACTCACTTACTTTGCCATGACCCGTCTCACATTATTTGCATACAAAGAAGGATTGTTCCTCTCCTCTTCTGAAGGTATGTACACAGGGAGGAACTACAAGCAGAATAATATTTTTATCAGGAATTTCAAAGGGAGATTAGAAAGAGAGACTACTGAATTGCTACTTATAATGAAGCTCAAGACAATGCATTCTCCTGGACTGAATCGAGACCTAGGTATCCTGCCTCATTACCAATGCTGATTTCTCCATGTCTATTTGTCCCTCGGCATATTACATCTAATCCAATCACACCTGCTATTGTCATTTGGCATCTGAAATCACTCTACTCTCCAATTATATAGGTAGATGGAATCGCATTCTAGCTGTATCTAAAGAAGTGAGCAATGACTCATGAAAGCTCATACCCTGCCACAAATTTAAGGGGCTACTAGACTCTTGCTTTTTCCTACTCCTACAGACAAACACAGCTGCCCATCTTGATCTGTTCCACCTAGTGAGTACATTCCCACTACTGTACTCTCCGATTTCTGATACATCTATGGCATGATACTCTCCAAGACGTTAGAGCTGTCCTGCTCAAAGAAAGCATGCAATATCACCCTAAGTCGTTTTAGCTTTAGTATAAACTAGAAGTAAGGCCCGTTGTGGGAAGAAATACAACAAGCCCCATAAGGAAGCTCCAGGTGAGTGTCCCGGCTGTGGCTGGTGGGGCGGCAGAGGGAAGGGGAAAATAGAGGGAGGCAAGCCATGTTTATTTCCTTCTGCTTAGCTTGAAGGCAGGGCTGTCTCAAGTCATTTTGCTGCCCCAAGTGGGTAGTCTGGGAGGACAGCCTCATGGTAACAGGTATGGTTCCCTCCACCCCTGACTTCTGCTGATTTGGGGTTATGCAGTGGCAGCTAAGGTAGAAAAGCACCTCCTCCTATGCCATGTTTTCTGGGTTCCAAGGTCTGGAAAGTGGTTCCATAGCCAGTTACACGGTTGCCAACTCTGGGTGGGGAAATACCTGTAGACTTGAGGAGTAGAGCCTGGGGAGGGCAGGGTTTTGGGTGCGGAGGGACCTCAGCAGGGTATAATGCCATAGAGTCCACTGGCCAAAGCAGCCATTGTCTCCAGGAGAACTGATCTGGGTCATCTGGAGATCAGCTGCAACAGCTGGGAAATTTTCTGTAGGGGAAATGATATGCTGTGGCTGGGGAACACGGTGATTTCTGGGAGCTCTCCAGGCCTCACAGGGAGACTGGCAATTCCAGTGACCATTTAAGGGAAGATTGGGCTATGTAATTTACCTCAGGACACATTCAATGACTGCCAAAAGCAACAGCAAACTATTTAGAATGTTAGAGGCAAAGGCCAATCAGGCCACATATGCAAACAACCTCTGTGTTCTGACTGGCTATGGGGGGAGAGGAACAGCAAACTGTTTGGAATGTTGGAGGCAGGACTCAGACAACACAGCCAATGGATAGGGACAGCTTCTGTGTGACACATCATGGAGCCAACTGATTTAGGAGTTTGAAATGTTCAGAAAGTGCCACCCCACTTCACAATTATATATAAGGAGAGATTATACATCTGAGCTTTCTCTGGAAGGAACTGTGTATATCAGGAATGACTCATCTTAAGCAGCAGGTCAGCTCTAGTTTAAAAGTGCTAAGATAACATTCCAGTATGAAGACACCTTGTGCAGGAAAATTCACAATTGATTCTGTTTAGTTGGTTTCACCAAATCGAGGTTTCTCATATGACATACTAGCCTGCTACCCGTGCTTCGCTACAGTATTTAAGTTCCGTAAATCCAGTTATAATACATCAGATGTGAAATTTGAAATGTGACATTTGTTGTAGGAATTCTAACAGAGAAGATTGCAGTGTAAGAAATGAAGTGAGACATACAGTCCATTTAAGAAGCAGTCGTCTGTTAAGTCCACTCCTGCCACCTTCCACGAAAGTGATGGCCTCTCTACTTGTGTTCCTGGTTTGTTTTGCTCATATGGAGACGGTTTTGTTCTGAGCACCTCAGGGTGATTTTGCTGGTACTTGGCCTGTGCAGCTCAGTGCACTGCAGGAGTACTCTGTGCAAATGCCTTTGCCGCATTCCTAAGTTGCCTCCTCCTTGTAGCATTGGTGTATCTGGCTCGACGTTTGCCAGGAGCTTTCTTGGGGACAGTAAGAGGTGAGGAGGTGGGGGAGTGTGTTAGAAGCCATCAGAGAGGCTGGGCCAGCAGCTTTGCTTCACCTCACAGGTGGTTCTTGGCCACTCCTGATTTCCTCAACTTTCCTTAGCTCTCTGCAGTCCCCTGTAACTGTTGGTGTTTTTTTTTACCTCAGAACACTGAGCTCTGCAGCTGACCAATCAGAGAGTGGGGGGTGCAGAGAGGCAGCTGCCTGGGAGCCACATAGGAATCAATGGGGGGAGCACATTTTCCCCCTTTTGACCCACTTAGGGGTCGAATTTCTAAAAATCCCTTCTTAGCGAGCACCTACGACATGGTAGGTGCGCTCTCCCCGAATTTGGTGTCTCTAGGTCCAGCGGTTTGGCCTGGGTGTTGATTTTCTGGTGAGGGGACTTTCTTTTATATATTTAAGATGTGATTAGAAAATAGAAAACAGTGCAACATTACATTAATTTATACTGTTCATGGAGAGAGTCTACAAATACTTAAGAGAGACTTGTCTTTTTATACTAACCTCAATTTCCACAAAATTGTGAAACTGACATAAAGTAAGCCACAGAATTTTCAACCTTTAAAAATGAAAGAAACACATATGAATCCAAAAGGACATGTTAGAAATTCTGCAGCTAACAACGTTATAAATGTCTGCAGAGGAAATTGTTAGACTACAAGCGGACATACATTAAACAGAGGCTCACAGCACTGCAAATGTGTTTGTAGTTCTTCCCAATAGGTTATGTAACTATATCATAATTGTCAGTCTCCCTGTGCATTTTGCAGCTCGCCTGTCATTGGGAGAGGAGGTTCCTCTATCGCTCTCTTTGATGTGCCCCGGGGCTTGTCACCCTAGTGATGCCAAATGTCCTGGCTTCTCAAATGTCTGTGATCCTGTTTTCCTTACTAGGTAAAGGCTACGTGCCTATGGGGGAAGGGGGGGGGGAGCTGGCGGTTAGTTCTGGCAGGCAAATACCGTAGGGGGATTGGGTCCTGATCTTTAGTGCCTTTACTTGAATCCACTATATCTGCAACCTTCACACGTTTAACTTCAGTCCTAACAATAGAAGTGTCTAGAATGGTATCTATCAACTGTCTCAATACAGTTAGCTTTCTACAAACTGGCTGGTGTTGAGAACTGATTTATCCAGGAGACTAATAATAAACAAACCAAATTACATATCCCATAGCCCTTGGCCGGCTGATCCATCACTGCCATGTCATCTTTCTGCTATCGGGTAAGAAAGCAACCTGCAACTGGTTGCCTTAGCCAGCCTAGTTCCATTCATGTCTTTTCCTCAGGAATGAAAACATCCCAAAGCCAAGCTCCTGAGATGGCTGCAGGGCACCTCATTCCTCAACACGAAGAGGTCACAGCAGCCGTGAACAGATCAGCCAGAGGACAGAGCATGTATCAATATTGGGATTTGCTTCAGAGGCATATTGGCTATTTACTTTACCGGGGAAATCCCAGTGAGCTGCTGCCCTAAGGCGCCCCCCCTCCACCGTAGGTCCGATGAAAGGTGAAAAGTATGGGTTATCCCGCCTTAGGATGATGCTGGGAACTACTGTGTCTATGTTCCTCCTTGTCCAAGCCAGAAAACAGGATCCTGGGCATATCAGCACTGAGCTCTGCTGTATACCAGTGGCACTCATATTCCTCCTTGCCTGCCACACCATTCCCAAGCCACTGAAGAGGAGCCTGGGCACAGCTTTGCCCTATCCCAGCAGTACCCGTATTCCTACTTATTGGCCCCACTGCACCCAGGCCAGCAAAGAGGAGCACAGGTGCACTGGTGCTTTGCTTCACCTTACGTCAAGCAGGAGAAGTGTGGCTATGCCTACTTTTGCCCTGCTGGCTGGCCTGAGTTGGGTGCAGTTGGCAAGGAGGAGCACAATGGTGTAGCCTTTTCTCTTCAGCTGGCTCTTTGCCCCTCCATGAGGTGAAATGGGCACAGCAGCAGGAGAGGTGTGTGGTCCCTTTCCAGGTCTGTTTTGGTCTCCCAGTTAGCCTCAATATGCTCATATATGCAGTTATACTCATTAAAAAAAAAGACTGAAAAGCAGTAAAAGCACTGCAAGGTTTTTTTTTTAAAGTATGTCACATAAGCAGATCGCAAGCTAGAATTCATTCAGCCTCAGGTGATTATTTTTCTAATCTGTCAAAACAGGCATCATTTTGTACATTTATCTTTAGAAATGTTACAACCTACTCTTAATCCAAGGCTGTGAGACCTGGTTTTCAGATTGTTACATAAATTTTTCGTACAGCACTGAGCAGTGAACAAAATAATTATGGTAACGGAACAGAGAAATATGTAGGTAGACTTACGCTCCTGGGCCTTGCCATGTCCATGTGATTGTATCCTGCACATACAAAAGATATACATTCCAAAGTTGGTGATAAGCTTTTTCATTGTATTACACTGCATGTTGTTTGGTTAAATAAAACCAGCATCATTTTGAAAAATGCAACAAAAAACATCTGACCTTGAAGCAGCTGTCTACTATTGGAATGCCAATAGATAACTAAGATAATAAGGTTTATAGATAACTAGGAATTCCTCCCACTTACAAGCATACTGAAAAAGGAATTCAGTGCCTCTAGTAATACAGAATCAACATTCCAATTATGGGATGAACAGGGTACCCCTTCATGTGAACTCTCAGGTAAAAGTGAAAGGTTGCTGCCTTAATGAGAAATTAGTAAAGAAAGATTCCATTCTGCTAACAATATATTTTTCACAACACTACTGGAAATACTTGCAATGGAGGCAGATTTCAAAGGCGGTTAAACAGAAGTCCCATAGACAGCATCCTTTCCCACTGTAGTTTTCTGCTGGAGTGCTAATCCAGCATAAGGAAAATTCAGTATCTGAGTTATGGCCATTACATGTAAGAAGAGGAGAATGGATTTATACCCTGCCCTTCACTCGGAGTCTCAGAGCAGCTTACAAACTCCTTTCCCTTCCCCTCCTCACAACAGACACCCTGTGAGGCAGGTGGGGCTGAGAGAGCTCTGAGAGAACTGCCCTTTCAAGGACAGCTCTTGTCAGAACTCTGGCTTGCCCAAGGTCATCCAGCAGCTGCAAGTGGAGGAGTGGGCAATCAAACCCGATTCTCCCAGATTAGAGTCGGGACACTTAACCACGACACCAAACATGGGCTTTCTGGCTAGTACTGGAGTAGGTTGTAAGGAACACTATGGGGAACACAGTAGCTCCTCCCCCTTTAAAGAAGCAAGGTGTGCAAAAAGTTCACATTTCAGACAGTTCTAGAGCAACACTGAAGCACGTTACCCTTTTGACTCTGACATATATTAAATATGAAACCGTGAGGGACAAAGAGTTGCCAGTAATCCTCCAGATAAATAATGCTCTACTTGGCAGAACATACATTTGAGAACACAGTCTCCATCAGCTGCTTATTATCTATACACATCAGCACATCATTATTATCGTACAAGTGGAGACCCGCAAGAAACTTGCAGAATGGTTATCCCATTCCTCTTCACACCGTTGCTTCCTCTCATCTCCCACTACCTCATTTTGTTTACAGTCTGACATTTGGGAGTCAACACCGGTAACCTATCCATTGTCGTCTTGTCAATGGAATAAAAAGGACAGTACATGCCTTGTGTAAGAAACATTCTGTTCAGTGCTATCAGTACTCCTAAAGTTACTGTAGTAATATAATAGGTGGCAGCTTTAATCATCCTAGTATTGTATTTCCAGACAGAAACCACAGTGCAGTAATTCTGAGATATAAAGACATCATACATTTTGCAAATGAGAGTACTATTCTGGCTGAGACAAAGGCCTTTGGGGGACTTTTCAGTGTGCATTAATGGATATGTTGGAGGGAATGACCATTTGTGGAAATGTTGGAGAGCAATGGTCCATTTTTCAATATTTGCATCCATTTTAGAGATGAAACAAGTGGAGACCCACAAGGAACTTGCGGGATGGTTATCCCATTCCTCACTCTTGCTTCCACCCCTCTTCCCCTACCTCTCTCACTCCCTACTCTTTCTCCCTTCTGCTCTGCCTTTTCTTATTCTCTATCTCTCCTCCAGGCATGTTACTTCATCTCTCTGCCCCCTCATCATTCTCTTTGTTTTTCTACCTCCCCACCTCATCACTCTTTCTCTCCCTTTCTGCCCCCCCGCCCCATCACTCTTTCTGCCCCCCATCACTCTGCCAGCCTCCTACCTGCTTCCTCCCCCACCCTGCACAGCAGCCTCTCTCCAGGAATCACAACAGATCTCCCAGCTACAGTTTGGAAAATTCCTGGTGATTTGGGGGCGGAGCCTTGGGACAGCAAGGCTTGTGAAGGGAAGCAGCCTCAGCAGGGTATGATGCCACAGACTCCACCCTCCAGAGCAGCCATTTTATGCAGGGGGAAAGATCTCTGTCACCTTGGCAACAGTTGTAATTCTGGGTGATCCCCAGCCCTCACCTGGGGGTTGGCAATGGTAGTTCTCACGGAGGAATTGGCTGGTTTGGAGGGTGGAGTCTATGGCATTATACCAGTCTGAAGCTCCTTCCCTCCTCAAACCCCACCGTCCCCAGACTCCACCCCTCAAATGTCCAAGAATTTCCCAACGTGGAGTTGGCAACCTAATGTCCTTCCCACCCAACAGCCAACCTACCTTTATCTGCCTCTCTGTCTTCAGCTTTCCGTCTGCACCCAACTCCCCCACAGCCTCTACCTAGGAAAATTACAGTCTTTCTCCACAGTGGGGACCAAAGCAGCTTACATTATTCTCTCCTCCTTTTTATCTGCACAGCAATCCTGTGAGGCTGGCTAGGCTGAAGGCATGTGACTGGTCCAAAATCACCCAGTCAGATTCCACCGCAAGATGGGGCTCTGAACCTGGGTCTCGCAGACCCTACTTTGAAGCTCTAACTGATACACCGCACTGGCTCTCATAGGGTGGCTGCCGATGAATAGTAGCAAGCAGCTGGGCCTAGCTGAGTCATGCAAATCAGGTGGTATCAAGTCACCCAGAGGGTGCTGCCTAGGGATGCAAGCCCCCAGGTGGGACCTGGGGATCCCCTGGAATTACTGCTCATCTCCAGACTACAGAGATAACTTCCCATGGAGAGAATGGATGCTTTGGAGGGTGGACTCTATGGCACTGTGCCCCACTGAGGGTCCCTGTCCTCCCCAGGCTCCACACGCAAATCTTCAGGAGTTTCCCAGCCTGGATCTGGCAACCTTACCCCCCCATCCCCTGCCGGTGGCCAGAGGGGGACCTGGCGACCCTAAACTGCTGCCAGGCCTAGGGGTGCCAACCTCTAAGTGTGGCGTGGAGGACACCCCCCCCCCCAGAACTACAACTGAACTCAAGACAGCAGAGATCTGTCTCCCTGGAGAAAATGGCTGCTTTGGAGGGTGGATTCCGTGGCATTATACCCAGCTGAGGCCTCTCCCTTCCCCAAACCCAGCCCTCTTTGGAGTCCACCACAAAACCTCTAGGAATTCCCCAGGCTGGCACTGGTAACCTTTGTCAGGCCTGGCCCCAAAGCTCCCTCCCTCACAGGCCAAAATAGGCCTGGAAAGCCCCCCCCCCGCCTTTTACTGACAGAGCCAGTTAGAAGCCTCCCCCCCAAACATTCTCATCTCTCACCATTGATGCCTGGAGTAGATCCCTGCAGAGGCCATTTCAAAAGGTATTGGGGGGGCATATTCAACCCTTCCCAGGTTTTTAACTTTATGATTTTTCTTCAGAACCAGGAAGTCCCCTGAGTCTGTAGAAAAAGCTGCTGGGGGAGAGCGAGCCCTCTGTGGGCAGAAATAAATATCCATATGGAGAACAGGCTTTGGGAAATGATATATAGATAGCATTGTGTGTAGAATAGCCAGGAGATCCTACGATTGTCTGGCAGCCACAAGTTCTACCTCTTAGCATTGTGCATCACTAGGTGGTGAGCTAGACTTGCTTTCGGAGACTAAGAGAGCGCAAGGTCACCCAGCTGGCTTCATGTGGAGGAGTGGGGATTCGAACCCGGTTCACCAGTAGAGTCCACGCTCTTAACCACTACACCAAATTGGCTCTCATCACCACATCTTCTGCACTCAACACATATTCAACTTACCAGTTTGTTTGGATAACGTAAAATCACTGGCTGGACTGGTACTCCAGGGATAAACGCTCCTACAAAATCCATGTGATACATATAATTACAACACAAAATACTTTCTTAGTTACAAAGTATTAGAATCACACTATCATAGAGTTGGAAGGGATCTCCAGGGTCATCTAGTCCAACCCCTTCACAATGCAGGAAATTCACAAATACCCCCACGCCCCCAGTGACCCCTGCTCCATGCCCAGAAAACAGAAAAATCCCCTCCAGGATCCCTGGCCAAACTGGCTTGGAGAAAAACAGGTTGCTTACCTGTAACTGATGATCTTCGAGTGATCATCTGTGCATTCACACCTCTGGGATATAGTGTGCCTGCGCCGACCTCGATCGGTTCCTCTTGAAAGCGAAAGGGATTTTCGCACCCGCTCCACAGTTATGCGCCGGCCCCACTGCGCTTGACCAAAGGAGGGGCACGGCAATCCCGCCAGTTCCTTCTGACCACTGCCATCAGTCTCTGAGTAATAAAAAGGAGAAGACCGAAAGCAGGGGGGAAGGAGGGCGGGTGGTTTGCTGAAGCATCTCCCTGTGATTCTATCAGGGTGATGAGAGTGATAATGTCTCCCGCCCTTTTGGGAGGGAGAAAGGCTCAGCAGACAGTTGAATCCAAAATTGTTCTGATAAAATGGACTCTCAATGAAGGCTGAAAATGGCCTTCTGCGACCGCAAAACACAAAAACTTCCTGTGAGATGGGTGGATAGTTACATGGAAATATGTGTCTTGCAAGTCCAGGGTTACCATCCAGACACCTTTGCTGAGAAGGGGGAGAATGCTTTCTAATGTTGTCATTCGGAATTTCTGATAGGAGATAAACTGGTTGAGTCCCCTGAGGTCCATAATAGGACGGAATCCTCCATCTTTTGGGGGGACTGTAAAATAACGGGAATAGAACCCGTGGTGACCATGTGCTGTTGGGACTGGTTCGATGGTGTCCTTTTGAAGAAGGTTCTGGATTTCTTCCAGGACCATACTGGATGGTGGAGTAATTATGAAGTTGGGGGCCTCAGGTACCTGGATAAATTCTATGATGTACCCCTTTTTGATGACGGAAAGTACTCACCGGTCTGATGTTATTCACTGCCAAGCAGCCAGGCAGGGAGACAGGCGGGTAGGGGTGGGATGACAGGAGTCAAAGGCTCTGCTTGGAAGCTTTCAAAGTCTTAGCCTTAGACTGAGAGACGGAAGAGAATTTAGCTTTGTCCCCATAAGGGCGGGAAGACACAGTGGGTGAGCATTGCCACTGCGTTTCCGGGGACGACTTAAGAGAGGATCTGCAAGACCATGGCTTGTTCCAGGATCCAGCTTTGGATAGTTTAGGAGCCGACGTGACTCCTAAATTTTGCAACGTCTTTATACTTTTGTCTAGGTCTTGCAGGACCGTATCAGTCGTGGCATTGAAAAGGCCCTCACCTTCGAATGGAAGGTCCTCAATGAGAGTCCTGGCCTGCGGTAGGTCAGTAGAACGCAACCAGGCGTGACGTCAGAGGGTAACAGATGAAGTCAGCATTTTGGCGGCTGCATCCAATGTGTGCTTAGCTGCGTTGAGCTGATGCTTAGCCAAAAGCATTCCCTCCATTTGAATCCTGCAAGCCTGACGGTTACCGTCCTTGGGGAGGGTTGCAATAAATTCAGACATCTGCTCCTAAAGAGCAAACTGATATCTCCCCATACATGCCATATAGTTTGAGGTCTTGATGCCAAGTGCTCCTGCAGAATAAAATTTTCTT
The DNA here is from genome assembly GCF_001447785.1 of Gekko japonicus. Taxonomy (NCBI): domain Eukaryota; kingdom Metazoa; phylum Chordata; class Lepidosauria; order Squamata; family Gekkonidae; genus Gekko; species Gekko japonicus. The sequence continues at coordinate 54,927 of NW_015176508.1, read as the reverse complement.
CCAAACAAATCAAGTATCCTTCCTTCTTTCTCAGAGGGGGTGGAATGACTGCGTCTGCCCTTGGAGGAAGAAGTGACTACCACAGAATTAGGTTTAGGGTGAGTAAACAGAAATTCAGCACCCTGCTCCTGCACCTTATACATATGATCTACCCTCCAGCTCGAGACGGGACCATGGGACTTTAGCCGCCTGAAGGAGGACTGAAGTCATCGGTAAGGCAACCAGGATAGAGGTGTCCAACTGGACAATATTGAACACGGAGTCTGTAACAGTAGGCGAGGGCCGTACCGTAGACAGAGTGAGCGTGTCAGCCATTCGCTTGATGAAATCCCTGTAGGATTTTAAGTCTTCCGAAGGGGAGATCGGAAGATCATCGCCCACTTGTTGAGGTGGTGAGGGTTCCACTGAAGGATCGGGGTTTTCGTCCCCTGATTGGGAAGAAGTGTCTGAAGAGGCGGAGTGCTCAGACGATTTGGAAAAAGACATACATGGCATCAGTATCGATGGAATCGGATCCGGTGGATTTTTAAACTTTGGAATTGTCGGGTGTGATGGCTTGGAGGGTTTGCCCGTTAGCCTCGACGGTTGGGGGAGAGACGTGAAGAGGCGGACTGATGATCCCATTCCATCGCTTGGGGTGGGACCACAGCATACTGCTTGTAAATGGGTAGGCCCCATACATGTATTGCCACTGCCGTTGGTCCCAGGAGGGCGGTGGTGGCAGGTGGATCAGCGCCGATGGTCGGTCTCGATCATCAGGTCGGAGCTATGAAGGACAGACAGATGCATCGGCTCCACGGTGCAGACTTTAAGACCAGGAGATCTATGTCAAGTCCATATCATGCTCAGAGTCCGTGAGCTGCATAGGACACAGCGAAGACGACCGAGGTACACCTTGTGGCTGCTGTCGGCACTAAGAGTCAAGTGAAGCAGCCCCTGAAAGATTCGATTCCGTGGCCCTCCAATGTGGTCAGCGGAGATTGCACAGAGGGAGTTTTCGTATGCTTTTTAAGCTTGACTGGCTGACCATACTGCCCTTTCCTGCATTTTTGGAGGGAGTATTGGCTAAGGACTGAGATAATATGTTCGGTTGCCAACCAAGCGCACAATTTAAGGCAAAGATATTGTGAATATAGCTTACAGATAATGTTTAACAGACTAATTGGTCTGTAGTTGTTCGGGTCAGATCTATTGCCTTTCTTGTATATGGGAATTATTATGGAGAGACCCCATTCAGCTGGAATTTGGCCAGATTGATCTATATAGGTGAAAAGATTGGCCAAAATTGGGGCCCACCAATCAAGATTGGCCTTTAAAGCTTCCGCAGTGATAAAATCACTGCCTGGAGCTTTGCCTTTTTTCAAGTTGTTAATTAGATGTTCAATTTCCTGTGCAGAGACCGGGTCCCAGGAGGGAATGTTCTCGAGAGGGGTGGTAATAAACGAAACAGAGTGATAGGCACTGAATAGAGTCGAATAATGGTTTTCCCAGAGTTTTGGTGGAATCTTACTGGCTGGTACATTGCCGAGTTGTCTGTTGGAATTCAAAACCAGTTTCCAGAATTCTCTGCTGTCTTTTGCGTTGGCGGCCTTAATCAAGGCCTGCCATTTGTTTTGAGAGTCGGCTAACTTTTCTGTCTGGGCCGAGCATTTCAGCATCGGGTGGTCGACATCTGTGTGAGTTGGTATCGGGGACAGTGCAGCCGTTGATGCCGAGGCAGCAGTCGACATTGACGCATGCCCTGAAGTGTCCTGTGACGACATCGGTGAAACCACTAACTCCAAAAGCGCAACACGAAGTCTAGCAGCTCTGTTCTTCCTTGTCTGCTTCGAAAACTTTGTGCAATGATCACAAGAGTTCACTCGGCGCGATTTCCCGAGGCACAAAAAACAAAGCTAGTGTCCATCTGGGGGGGGGGGGGATCTTGCTGCCGCACTTAAGGCACCATTTAAAGAAACCCCACCTCTTGGCCATAGGCCGGGAGAGGAGGGGGAACACACGATAGAGTCCAAAAGGAAATAAATCCATAGAAACAAAGTCCTTTCACTTATAAATCCATAGAAACAAAGTCCTTTCACTTAACAAAAGTAAACAAGAAGAAAAATGAAGTAACTTCAAAGAAAACGAGGAATAGGCCTAAAAGCCCAATTTTTTTACCGACCGAAGCAGAGAAGATCCTACCGGCGCAGCGGTCAGAAGAGAACTGGCGGGATTGTTGTGCCCCTCCCTTGGTCATGCGCAGTGGGGCCGGTGCGTGACTGGGGAGTGGGTGCGAAAATCCCTTTCGCTTTCAAGAGGAACCGATCGAGGTCGGCGCAGGCGCACTATATCCCAGAGGTGTGATACACAGAGACCATGAAGAAGATAATTGCTTACTGACCCCAAAGTGGCGATCAGCATTTCTCTGGGCATGGAAGAAAGGGCGACAAAAAGTGAGCATTGATGCAACCCTTCCTGCCCTCCCTCTCATAATCTTCCCACGTTCACAGAATCAACTTATTGTTATCTTAAAAATAAAACAAGCAAAGAAAGTGTTGCTTGTGTAGACAATAATCATTCTTCCAGATATTATGTTCTGAAATTTGTCACCTCCAAGTGTTCCCTGGAACTATTATTTATACTTTAAAAACCATCCAAAAATCTGGTCATGGCTGCCCCACCATCATTTATGAACGTATTTATTTAAAACATTTATTAGCCACCTCAAGGCAGACTACAATTCCATGACCAGTTTTGGCCCTAAGTGACAGCATGCAGGACTCTAAATAGTCCAAGAATATAAAGTTCTAAGAAACTGTTCTTTGGGTGTTACTGCCACACCTTCTTGGTCCTTCAAAGTTTGAAGCAGTGATCTGTATGGTTCCAAGATCGATGGCTACGCATACACCAGTGGACCAGCATATGATTTCCCCAGGTAGGTGCATAAGGTGGGTAGGGATAAGATGCCCACGGACCTGATCGAAAGGGTGCCAAGGCTGAGTTGGAACTGGCTGAGGGAGGCTTGAATGTGATGGACCCGAACAGGCCTTCTCTCTAGATGGTATGAGACAATAGAAGGAAAGTCAGGTAAGACTTCACCCTCCATCAGTGAGTCCTCCAGTTCCTGAAGATGTGGAGACAGAGTCCGAGGAATTGGTGGAGGAACTGATGAAGGCTTCGACTGTTGTTTGGACTGAGAAGAGCTGGATCCCTTCTCGAGATGTTTGGACTTTGTTTAACCTTCGTCAGAGACAGTTCCGATACACTCTCATGTGGAGCAGATGGATCTGGGGACCTGGAATGGTGTCTATGAGGATCCAGGGGAACCGAAGATGTCCATTCCATCCTTGAAGAAAGCTCCCACATGGCAGAACACTTTGATGCTGGTTTGTCAGAGCCTGAGAGAGCATTTTCCCAAAGTGTGGCCTTGAGAAAAGAGGCCTTATCACTCCGTCCTTTGGGAGTAAACTGTTGGCAGAGCAAACATCCCAGACAGTTTAGACAGAGAATCTGTTTCAGATCTGGAAGGTAATGTGTATACTGTTGTTTTTTTAATCTTTGCTATTATATTGGCTTCTATTTACTGCATTAGCTTTTTATACATATCTTATCTTTTAGATGTTCTAATTCAGCAACTGTGCATTTGGCACCAGACACACGACTTTCACCTTCTAAGGCCTCACAAACATCTTTGTCATGTGTCTTTAGATCTTGCTGCCTAAGTAATATAGCCATTATTATCACACTGTAAGTTAAAAAAAAAATTGATTATTCATATTCAATATTCTTTTTATCTCTTTTCTCTACAGCCTTCCTCTTCCTGGTACAATATTAACTTATTGGTTACCTTATTGCAATATGTATTTAAGTTATGTGTACCTCAATATTGTTAGACCTCTGAAGAAGGCCCCAATAGGGCAGAAACGCATCAGGTCATGTGTACTGGCCCTTGTGTTTAGGCTATACTTTTTAAAGAGGCTTTCATTGGGTCCTTATGTATGTTTTTAACTGCCTTTCTAATAAATACTTGTATTTTTGTATATTATAAGTTTTAACATTGGCCCTTCATTAGACTTTCTTCTCACCCTTTTGGTTCTTGACTGGTATTATGCAAACATCCCAGACAGTTTAGGTAGAGAATCTGTTTCAGATCTGCTCATCTGTTTGGGTCATTTTGGTCCTGCAGTGGGCACACTTTTTAAAGAATGCCTTCTGAGCAGTGACTCATGAAAGCTCATAGCCTGCCACATATTTTGTCAGTCTTTAAGGTGCTCCTGGACTCTGGCTCTTTTCTAAAGTAAAATGAGTGATTAGAGACAGTGAAAAAGATCCGTAGAACAGAGTGAAGCTAGAACACATCTTCTCAGCACGGCGGCTAAAACGGAACTGACGGAAAATGGTGCTCCTCCCTCATAGCATGTGATGCTTTCACTGGGAAAATGTGGGAGGAGCACATTTTCAAATGCTGGAAGCGAAAAAGTTCTTTCCAAGGCAGATTTGTGCAGTCCTGATGTGGGATGGCACAGAAAACTGAAGACAAACCTTTGCTTTCCCAAATTAACTACTAGGTGAGCACAGACACATTTTAAATTTTATTGTCACAGAACATACATGTTCAGATTATAAATATCATAGACAGTAAAAGGTAAAGGTTTCCCTTGCTTGAAAGCCAGTTGAATCCGACTCTAGGGGGCGGTGCTCATTTTCGTTTTCAAGCCGAAGAGCCAGCGCTGTCTGAAAACGTTTCTGTGATCATGTGGCCGGCATGACTAAACGCAGTGGTGCACGGAACGCTGTTACCTTCCCACCAAAGTGGTACCTGTTTATCTACTTGCAATTTCTTGCTTTTGAACTGCTAGGCTGGCAGGAGCTGGGGCCAGAGACGGGAGATCACTCCGTCATGTGGCACCAGGGTCTCGAACTGCTGAGCTACCTCAATAAGAGAACTATTACTTTTTTTGGCAATGCAAGTATTCCACAATCCATGCTACTAATTATATGATTAGACAAACTTTCAACTGATATTCTTTTAAAACAGTGATAAGTAAATGCAAGAACTACTTCACATTTCAGTAAATACCACTTCTCTGTTTCATTGTGGACTATGACTTTATGCAATATTTCCATTTTTGAAGATATACAGTAATTGTACCCAGGAGCTTTGGCCAATTATACCTCGTGGAGTATGTTTACCTACTACATACTACTTGGTCTTGGGGGTGCCGCTGGACTCAGGCTTCATTCTCACATATGTTTGTTAGCTCTTGCATTTGTGCGATCATTTGCTGCCATTCATTCATCTTGCCACCTTGATCCAATCTCACCTTCACATCTGCATCTTAACTCTGAATGGTCTTTCCTGATGCTTCCCCCCTGCCCATCTTCCTGTATGTAAGGCTTGAAGAAATTTTGTTTCAATTTGTCTGAGGAAGTGTGCTTGCACACAAAAGCTTACACCTTAAATAAAACTCTGTTGGTCTTAAAGGTGCCATTGGACTCAAACTTTGTTATATTTACCTAAGTATTTCATACTTATAAGAACCTTTCCAATATTACAGAAACAATCATCCATTGTAGAAACAAAAGGAACATGAGTTTGCTTAGTGTATGACGAAGCTGTATACCGAGCAATAAATTCCACATTGCAAAATCTGACAGTATGCAAATTACATTGGAGAGGAAGGATTAAACTTACCAGGTTTGAAGGTAATTAGACAGGATCTATTGGTGCAGGTTCCTTCTGGGAATATCATTATCTAAAAAAGGCAAACACAACCCCCCAATCTTCTATACGTTACTTTGTACAGTACATCCTTTGGATCTCTTTAAGAATTTTATGTTTCAAAGACAGAACACAGGATTGGCTCCAGCCAACTTTTTCATTTTATCCTAACCGATTTTTATCCCTATTACAGCCCACATCCCACATGGCTTTTGTCCATGCAGGGCCCATGATCCTCCGAACACAATATTTTTTGGTGGTCAAAGGGGACTCCTCCTTCCTTTCTAACCAGCAGAAAAACTAGTTGAATGCAGTCTATGAAGTCTTTGGCCGCATTCAGACATGACAAAACAAATAATAATTTATTAGTGATACAAATGAGCCACAAGTTCTCCCATTCCTTTTCTCCTTTGTACTGCACTGAGACTGAAGACTTTCTAAACCAAGATGTCTTCCATCAAACCAGTTTGTTCTTATGTTTGAATTCAGGTGCATTGACAAATTGCAGTTTGTTTCTTGCTCAAAGACCAGGAACCTAAACCAAGAATAAACTGTGATTTACAGGACAATCCTAAACTGAGTTACACACTTCTAATCCCACTGATTTTAATGGACTTTGAAGGGTGTGACTCTACTTAAACTGGCACTGTTAGAATCCCATGGTGAGGTCAAGAAACAAATCTCCATTTGTTACAGTGCCTGAATTCATATGTTACAACAAATTATGGCTAGATGGAAGACTTCCTAAACCAGAATGTTTTTTTGGGGGGAGGGGGAGCAGGCATTTAAGAAACTCTGGCTTATTTACATCACAAGTAAGTTGTTGGTTGGCTGTGGTGTCTGACTACATTCCTCATGTTTGCTTTTCCTTTGAAGCGGAAAAGTTTAAAAAGTGCCAGGTTGCTTTTTGATTTCAGGAAGGTCTTCAGATTATACTTGGAAGCATTTTACAAAGGTCATGTGATCTGTGAGAGAATGTACGGAATCTCTGGAATCTTCCAGGTCATCTCTGAAGCTCTCTTATAACCGCAGACTTGGAAGGCCAACAGCCCCCACCGCTGGAAAGGCAGTGGGTATGACAAAAATGCCTTTCCCCCCAACTCATATGTAAAACAATCATTCTTTTCTCCTTTAAGACCTAAATGAACTCAAATAGATGCTGATCTGCCTCCCCATCCACTGTTTTTTAATTTAATGTACCCTGTCTTCTGGATCCGGGACTGCATCTACTCTACAGTTCCATGCTACCTGCCACACATAAGTCTGACATCAGAAATCACAACGTTCAAAAACCAGCGGGGAACATTTTAACCTTCCGGGACATTCAGTTGCTAACCTAAAAGTAGCAGTTCTTACAAAGGAATTTCAAAGTGAAATTAGAAAGTGAGACTGCTGAATTGCAATTGATAACGAAGCTCAAGATGATGCATCCACATGGACTGAACTGAGACCTAGGTTTCCTGTCTCATTACCAAGGCTGATTTCTCCACGCCTACTACCTCTGGCTTTCGAGCAAGGGAAACCTTTACCTTTTTACTACCTCTCTGCATATCACACCTAATGCAATCATACCTGCTATTGCTATTTGCCTGCTAATGCCATTTGGCATCTGAAATCACTCCACTTTCCAATATATAGGACAGATGTAACCACATTCCAGCTGTATTTGAAGAACTGAGCAGTGACTCACAAAAGCCTACAAATTGTGTTAGTCCTTAAGGTGCTACTGGACTCTTGCTCTTTTCTACTGCTACAGACAGCTAACACGGCTACCCATCTTGATCTACCACATACACCGTTAATGTTCAATAACAAGTAGTGTTTTAAGGGTAAAACTTAGTAATTATATTCTTCAATCAAAATAATAAACCTTTAAACAAATAAATCTGTAGTGAAGATATAATTGGGACAAAGAACTGAACACAGACTGCATATCAATTTAAACCAGAATGTTCTAAAGGTGCACGTTAAACAACTGAAATTTTTAACAAAAATCCATTATTTTACATTAAAAAGTAGATTTTTATTCACCCTGTACACTAATGGTCTTTCCAGGCCTTTCCTGACCCAGACACCACTGAGTTATAAGCATATGACATCACAGTCACATGAAAGGAAAATGAGCAGCTAGAACTTAATCAGTGGCAAGGCCAGATCTCTGGGTGGACTTAGACAGCAAGAGGATGGTACCACTGTAGTGTGGAATATTGTGGCAAGGCCAGATCTCTGGGTGGACTTACTACTGTAGTGCGGAATATGTTAAGGGTCAGAACCATGATTAATCCTCTCCACTGCTGAGTGACTTCATCTTGTTTCCCTGTTGCAGGGCACCCTTGCTCTCTATGCAAAGAAACCAGCAGCTGGTCCTTCCAAAGCAGCGCAAAAAGGGACAACTTTTGCAGAGGCTCAGGATTCAGCATGTGGAGCTCCAAGACCCATAGTTTGAAGATAAATGTTGTGAACAGGGGAAGATGACAGAAGAGTTCATCTTGTGTGTATTCAAAAACATCTGGCTGGCTGCTATTAGAAACAAAAGCTAGGATAAAATGGGCCTTGGTTGCATCCAGCAAGGCAATTCTCCAGTATTTATGTGGGAGGAACCAGTATTACTCAAGGGAGCATGGGAGAACAAAAAAATTATTGAGGGGCCGCGGAGAAAAGGAGAACAATTCTATAAGCTTCTGGGACCTCCCTGGAGAGAAGGCATAAATATCTAAAGAAATGAAAAATTAAGCTGAAACTTTGTTCTAAAAGCATATCCAAAACTTAGAGGGGAAAGAAATCTATTTCGGAACAGAAATGCCATTCTCAGGAGGAACAACAGATTACTGCGAAATCAGTCAATATTGTTATATCACAGAACAGCCTACCTGCGGCCATCTGCCCTTTGACTGAGCACGCCGTCTTATTTCCTCCACAGTTTTTCTTCGGGAATCCTGATCTGATCGAGATACAAATACAGGTCGAATGTATTTGATCAGAGCTGGAAAAAAACACAGATGTCCTAAATATATTCCTTTATTACTGTTTAGATTAGCACAGCGGATACATGACGGTCACAAGCAATAAGTTGTTTACAAAACACAAATCAGAACAAAATATGACAGACCTTTCACCTTTCTTCTAAGTGGAAAAAACATTAACAGTAATGAATGTAATAGAAACCAGGGTAGATAAAAATCAATGTTTTTTTTTAATTGGATTTTTTTAAAACATAAAATGCTATTTGAGGGAAAATCTATCTAAATATAGTTTTCTACTTAAGATACATTATAGTCCAAAGGTCATTCATCATGAAATAAGAATTAGTTTTTAATTATATAGCATGAAGCTGTATATTCATGCAATGTTTAAATTTTTTGGTAAATGAATTCCATTAATCCATTCACAATGTCATGCTCTTCCAGAGGTTTCTGTAATATTATTGGGGAATTTTTCTATCTAGATGATATCACAGATGGTTGTTTTACAGTTCTCAAAACGGTAAATTTGTGACTGCAGAGATCACATGCCTCTTCTTCACAGCAAAAAAGTTATAAAATAAACATACAGAGTTGAGAAAAAGACCTTAATCCCATTGTTCCTTTGCAACTCTTACCTCTTAAATGCTAAATTAAAAAAAAATCAATGAATAGAAGATTCATGGGAGTGGAACAACTCTGCACAAGAAGCTAAGAGTGAGGAGCAGTAAAAATGAAAGTGAAACCTTTTGAGCAAGATACTCCACAAGTCTTTGGATCTTTGTGTGTATAGCCTGAGGTTGATCATATTATTCTTTCCATGGAGAAGACAGCCTATAATGGCAGCAGGCCGTAGAAGACACCTAGCTTGGGAATATTTTAATGAAGTTCCTCTACCTATAGGTAAGGCAGGCAGGCATGCAAATGCAAACACTGCAACAAATAAATGCAAGGCCTGGTGGCCTGAATGAAACAACATCATGAGAAGTGCTGTGATGAAGATGACAAAAGGAAAATGTTTGAACAGGCAGGATCTTCAGGTTGGTAAACATTTTGATTTAATCATCGTAAAGACTGCCTTAAGGAACTGTCACATTTGAGCAAAATTATATTTCTTATTATTACTGCATATTACTGTCTTGATACAGTTGTTACAAAGAAATAAAGAGTTGAAACAAGCAAATATTGCCTTTTTTGGGCAATACTGAGTAGCAGTGAATACAATGTGTAATACTAAATAAGCAGAAATGATATAAATAATAAAATAACAGCACTGACTTCTTTGTTTAGGGGAATCCATCATCAACAAACAAGGTTGCACTTACCTGTGTCAGGTTCAACAGCAAGTAAATCGCCACACACGTTTCCTGGGAAGCGTCATGCTTCATTAGACTACAGGTCTGTTACCATG